>NC_041387.1:128228342-128241491 GCF_002162155.2 Triticum dicoccoides
GACCTGGCACCTCCCTCGTCCGATCCGCCCCACCACCCGCTCGCCGTCCCCTGGGCCGGAGCTCCATGCCGGAGCCCCGCGCCGCCGCCCGACCACTGTTCGCCGGCGCCTCGTCTCCTCCCCGGTGCCGCTCCACGCGCCCGCGCGCCGCCCGACGCCCCATATCCTGCCGGAGCGCCCCTCCTCCAGTCATCTCCCTCGCTGCCGCCGGCTTCGCCGGTGAACCTCGGAATCCGTGCAGATCCAGTTTCCCGAAGGTTGACCCTGAATTTTTCACCAAGTCCCCGTAGTTTTCAGCATTCTGTTGCCATGTTCATTGCATCATAACTCCATGCATACTACTCCGTTTCGTGCGTGTCATATATCAAAATGTTCGTTGTGAGATGCTCTACATTTCGTTCCATTGTGCCATGCTTGTTTGAGTCCATATTGATGCCCAAATCATCGTTGCAAGAGTGTTATATGATGTTAACCTGCTGAAACTGTTATAACTTGATGATTTGTCTTTTTCGTTGCATTTTGTGTGTGCATCTTATGAGCATGAGATCTACATGTGACTTGAACTATGCCATGCCTTCTTTACAGTGGTTAAATCCATTTACTTTTGTAAGTCTTGTAGTGAGTGCATCGAGCTCGTGAAGTAGGGTACTTGCTGTTACTGTTTTGCTAGTCTGAATCTCTTATATCATGATGCTATGTTAACCTGCTGCCACAAGTCATTCTAGATATAATCTAGAGATATTCACTAAGCATGTTTTGTTATACACGTCATGCTCTATCAACTCATGCCCCTGGTTGCATTTATAGCCTGCTGTAACTCTTTGTTATCTTCCTCCAAACTTGTTGAATATTGTTCCTGTCAGCCTGTTAACATTAAGCTCAATGTTGCCATGATTGTTGTTAGTGATACAAGCATGCTATGAACTTGATCTTGCCAGGCTTACCTTCACAAACATGTCTTCTTACTTTTGGTTGCCTTGCCATGCCATTTATTGCTCGGTGGTGAGTGGTACAAGCTCAGCAACATGCCTACTTATTGTTGTTCCTGCCATGTATGAATCTGTCATACCATTTGCCATGTTTGTATGGATGATACCTTCTTTTCTGTTGATCTTTGGAATAAGTTCAGTAAGGGAGTTTTGTTCTTTGTCTATAGTACTAGCATGCCATGCATTTGTTTGCCATGTTAAGTTCCTGTAACATGTTGTTTGATAGCTCTAAACATTGCAACCTGATGTTATTCCTGCTAAGTCTGAAACTGTTATTATTTGCAATCTTGCCATGTCGTTTTGAGCATGTTATACTGATTTCTGGAGATAGCTCAGTGTTCATGTTTTGTCATGCTTTACTTGTACTTGATGACCATGCCTTTTGTTCTTATGTTGAGGTGATGTAGCATACTATTTTGATGCTTGCTATATGCCTAGTTGCTGTTTTGGACAGATTGTCTTTTAAACTTGGTTAGTGTATGTGTTGAACCGTTGCTCCGTTTTGAGTGTGCTCTATATGAAACTTGCTTGATTTTGCATGTAGTTTCATATTATCATGTTGCATCCTTGTTTTGAGGTGTTTTCTTGATGTTTGGATGCATTTTGCATCAATGCCATGTTTAACTTGTTTTGCTCATATCTTCTAGGCCGTAGCTCCGAATTAAATGAACTTTATATGTAACTTGACTAGAATCTCGTGTAGATCATCTTGGTGCTCTTTAACTTGCTGTTTAATAACTTAAACTTAATGTTTGTTCAGATCTGGACCAACTTTGAAACTTGCATATGAGGACTTACCGGAATTGTTTTATGTTGTTTCCGGCCTCATTTAAACTTGCCTTGATGTGTTGTTCTTGTCTGCATCATCTCTTGCCATGAGTAGCCTCATCTAGCTTTGTCATGCATCATGCTTGATTGTGCATCATGTCTTGTCTATGTGTGGTGTGTTTACCATGTTGTGTGCTTCTTCTCGATAGTTCCCGTTTCGTTGCGATCGTGAGGATTCGTTCGCCTACGCTTGGTTCGTCTTCATGGCTTCATCTTCTTCATGGACTCGTTCTTCTTCCTTGCGGGATTTCAGGCAAGATGACCGCTACCCTGGATCTCACTACTATCATTGCTATGCTAGTCGCTCTGTTCTATCGCTTTGCCGCGCTACCTATCTTTTGCCCTTCAAGTCTCCCAATTTGCCATGTCAGCCTCTAACTTTTTCACCCTTCCTAGCAAACCGTTGTTTGGCTATGGTACCGCTTTGCTCAGCCCCTCTTATAGCATTGCTAGTTGTAGGTGAACTTGAAGATTGTTCCATGATGGACAGGATTATGTTGGGATATCACAATATCTCTTATATTATTAAGGCATCTATATACTTTGTAAAGGGTGGAAGGCTCGGCCTTATGCCTGGTGTTTTGTTCCACTCTTGCCGCCCTAGTTTCCGTCATATCGATATTATGTTCCCGGATTTTGCGTTCCTTACACGGTTGGGTGATTTATGGGACCCCCTTGACAGTTCGCTTTGAATAAAACTCCTCCAGCAAGGCCCAACCTTGGTTTTACCATTTGCCTTACCACCACCTATACCTTTCCCTTGGGTCGGCCAACCCGAGGGTCATCTTTATTTTAGCCCCCCCGGGCCAGTGCTTCTCTAAGTGTTGGTCCGAACCGGGCAGACTGCGGGGCCACCTTGGGGCAACTCGAGGGATGGTTTTACTCGTAGGCTGACCTATCCGGTGTTGCCCTGAGAACGAGATATGTGCAGCTCCTATCGGGATTGTCGGCACATGGGGCGGCTTTGCTAGTCTTGTTTTACCATTGTCGAAATGTCTTGTAAACGGGATTCCGAGACTGAACGGGTCTTCCTGGGAGAAGGAATATCCTTCGTTGACCGTGAGAGCTTGTGATGGGCTAAGTTGGGACACCCCTGCAGGGTATAAACTTCCGAGAGTCGTGCCCGCGGTTATGTGGCAGATGGGAATTTGTTAATGTCCGGTTGTAGATAACTTGACACCAGATTTGGATTAAAATGCATCAACCGTGTGTGTAGCCGTGATGGTCTCTTTTCGGCGGAGTCCGGGAAGTGAACACGGTTTCTGTGTTATGATTGACGTAAGTAGGAGCTCAGGATCACTTCTTGATCATTACTAGTTGACGACCGTTCCTTTGCTCCTCTTCTCGCTCTCATTTGCGTATGTTAGCCACCATATCATGCTTAGTCACTGCTGCAACCTCACCACTTTACCCCTTCCTTACCCATTAAGCTTTGCTAGTCTTTATACCCATGGTAATGGGATTGCTGAGTCCTCGTGGCTCACAGATTACTACAACACCAGTTGTAGGTACAGGTTATGCGATGATCTTGACGCGAGAGCGATGTTACTTGTTTAGGAGTTCTTCTTCTGCTTCTTCTTTGATCAGGGGATAGGTTCCAAGTCGGCAGCCTTGGCTAGCAGGGTGGATGTCGTTTGAGTTTCTGTTTGTGTTTAATCCATAGTTAGATGGTGCTCTTATGTAAGATGATGTTGTTTTCGTGTGGCATTGTATGCCTTATGTATGTTATCCCCATCTATTATGTAATGTTGATGTAATGATATCCACCTTGCAAAAGCGTTTCAATATGCGATTCTATCCTTGGTGGGACCTTCGAGTCTCTTTAGGATAGTATCGCATATTGGGCGTGACACCATGCCTTCCGCTTCATCTCTCAGACGTGTGCACAATGGCGAAGACAGGGGCAGTAAGGGCCCTGCCCCCCCCTAACATCACTATATATCGAGGCTAATATGAATGTGATCATTAGACAATTGCTGCTAAAAAAGGTTTAATTTCATGAATTGACCCTCCTCGTAAAGGATTAGCAATGCTTGGCCCACTAGCTCATTAATTTTTCATGGCTCCGCCATTGCGCGCAACAGCGCACGTGTTCGCCCCCTCTCTCTAAATATCGATCTCGCACTTGTGCATTCCTTCAAAGTCTCCCTCCACTCGGCCCCTCGCACCATCTTCTAGCCCCCCACCGGATTTTGCCACATGTACAATCTAGCAGACTCCATGGTTGAACTTAAGCATAATGCACAAACCTCAAAACAATAGTGGTTCTCTTTTGTTCTAGAATCTTCCGTATCATAACTGCCCAAACTTTTTTTCTAGTTGAGTTGCCATTATTTGTTTTTACTTTATGCTTTACAACGCACAATTCCATGAATCATAAAATAGATTAAGGGCTTCTTTGATTCAAAGGATTCTCAAAGGAATTTTGGAGGATTCTAATCATTAGGATATTTTCCTATCTTGGTTGTTTAATTCGTAGGATTGTAAACCATATGAATTTTTCCATATGATTCATTTGCACTAGATTTCATAGGAAACATCCCATCCACTCAAACCTCTTTGAAAGAATTCTGGGTTTGTTCTATGCACAATCAAACACTCGTACAATCCTGTAGGATTCAAGACGACATTCCACTATAATCCCATGTTTTTCCTATTTACGCGTTCTTAGCTTTTCTATAAAAACTAATTGATTTTGAATGAGATGAACTATAAGAATTAAACGAAGGGCTACATTACGCATATATGACTCGGAGCTTACATGCTATAGTGTGGTATTTATTCATAATTTGGTTGCGAAATCTGATGCGTGCAATTCACGTGTACCTTACTACTACTTCGAGTATGTGCAAAACACGTAAATTGGAATACCAATGGCACGCTACACAGCGTCTCTCTTACAGTTCATGAAGCCCCGTGGCACATGTGGAGGCATTGTCGCGACCTCCTTGCGTGGATTGATCATAGTGATGTGCTGCTGGTTCTAGGAGAATGTACTCGTCCTCCCTGAGCCATACTGGCGGTACATGCACAAAGCAAAGATGTGCATGCACGCTACGCACGCACTCATTCCCTCGCACGCACACGCGGGTACACGGGCAAACGCAATTTTGTACCAAGATCCACCCCATGTGATAATTTGATGCGTGTAAAGTCGTTCACTTCATTGATGGTCAATTAATACAGCGCATGCAAATTGAGTGGACGTGAGGGCGGAAGAAAGACATTATTACTCCACTGCGCGCATGCGAGTAGTTAAATCGTGGGTTGCTAGTAGTACTTCCATTGGTCTCCTTCGTATTTTGTGCCGATTTTTGACAATAACATAATATTTACGCACTTGAGCAGTGTAGTACTTGAAATTTATGTTCCTCTAAACTCATCGGGAGCCGTTTCGGGCCTCGAAACCAAAACCATCAATTAATCTTTACCTTGTTCCCATCACATTCGAAAGCCTTCTCACACCTACTAGTACGTAGCAAACATGAACGTGTTCCCACTATGCGGGTATTAGTACTACTAGTGCTAGTACTTAGGTTATAAAAAGGGGAACTACCTAACCGAAAATTACTCTACCTTTCCTCCTCATAAGTGCTTCTTCTTTGTCCGTCGTTGCCATGGCCGGTGAGCAGATATCTAGGTCGATAACTACTCGTAACAAGGGAGCGGCAACCAAGTCTGCAGGAAAAAAAGAGAGGGATTACCGCCACGCAGAGACCTCGAAACATCTCTCACGGGCAGGCGATGGCTCCCAGGAGCGCCCTAGCCGTGGAGGCGAACATGCCGAGCCGGCAGAGCTGGAGTCATTATCCCTCGACGGCATGCCCGATCAGCTTAATAAGCACCTCAATAAGCAGAAGGAGTTCATCCAAGGCTTGACGGAGTTGCTGAAGGAGAGCATCGATGAAATGCCCGCTGAGCTCAATCAGCAGGGGGAGTTGACCGCCGGCTTGGTGATGCTGCTGAAGAAGAGCATTGCCTCGGAGAAGAAGGCGACCGGCGAAACCCTGCGACTTCAGGAGGACAAGGCGAAGCTCTGCCACGAGATCGACCTGTTGAAAGAGAAGAACGCCGGCTGGAAGAAGCTGCATGAGAATAGTAGTTCCTCGATGAAGATGATGCAGGCCCTCGTCATGGAACAAAAGGAGGAGTTGGTGAAGCTCTGCATCGAGCACCCGGCTACTGTCAAGGTACATAATGCGGCCGTGGAACATATGATGAAGGCTCGCGTCGAGAAATCTCGCGTCATGGACAGAATGAAGAAGATGGCGGAGGAGACGCGCAAGGAGATGGAGGTCGTGGAGGCGATGAAGAAGCAGCTACGACTCCACGGCGAATTAGATCATTTGGGGTGATAATCTTCCTTCTTATTTTGCTGATGTGTTTCATCTTTTGCTTTGGGTGTTTCACCGCACGTGTCACATTCTCTGCGAGGCATGAATAGAACAATGGTTTTTGTTTTTTGAGGGAATGAATAGAACAATGCTAACAATGAGATAACTAGCAAATTAGGTCATTTTTTATCGCCATATGGCACTGGGCTGACGTGTTTCGTGCTCCTCCGTCGCAGTACTACTCCAATGGAAAACATGAGTATACCGCACGGTTCTTTGCTCCTCCTCGATCAGTTCGTCGGCGCATTTATACGAGCAGTCAAATCACAAGGCCCTGCCTTCCAGCAGTAATGAGCCGTCAAATCACAAAGGCCCTCGCCTCTCGTGAAATCGACCAAGCTAGACTGCCCCGCCCTCTAGCCTTTTAAAAAATGTATACTTTTGTACGACAGTGGTATCAATGGATTGCGCCATGGAGCAAAACTTGAAATAAAAAAAGGTGGTACATATAGAGAGCGCTCGTCGCCAAATTATGCATATAGTACTATTAAAAAGGCTAGTCACAATAATGGTGTCCAGCACAACACATCCCTCAAATAAAACTAAGCACCCTGGAATTCTTTGACAAAACTAAGCACCCTGAAATTCTTTGACAACTAAACTGCTGGCTATATGATGTTGGGCATATATATTGTACGCATATAATGTGAAGAAACGAGTGGTAGTACTATACCAACTAAAAGATGAAATGTAAGAAATACTAGTATGTACTTACTGAAGAGTTAAAGTAACAAGAAGAAACGTAACATAGTTCTAATGGGGGCTCAGCACAACACACCCCTCAAATTAAATTAAGAACACCTGAAATTAAACTTTGCAAATATTCCGGTAGACACTGCATTAGAACCACCATGAGCAACGACACTGCCACCTTACTCGGAGTCCTCGTCCACGTCCTCGACTTCGTCCTTGTACCGCTTCCTCTTGTCCGATACTTCTTTGCTTGAACCACCAACTTGGCTGTTGCTCTTCATCCAACCCTTGTAGATATTCAAACAAAGGTAGCCATCCATTGCAGCGTACTGGATGTGGTCTATATCTAGTACATTCCGCTGCCATGCATGACGATGAAACGTGTATGGAGGTTTCTCCAGTTTATCATATGAAGGATGAACCATGGCTCCTGCCAGGGTTAGCATTGAAGGCTGACGAGAGGACACCAGCCGATTCTTTTGGAGGTCGAAGGTGTTGCCTACAACAAGGCCTATCGGACGCAGGACTTCTTTGTCGTTACCAAAGTCTACAGTAACGAATTTGACTAGGTTGCTCTCGAGGAAGTCCTTAAAATCCTGGCACTCAACATCGGCATGGCATATGTGGTAGACCAATCATAAGTCATGCACGCAAACCTGGATCACAGCGGGCTTCTTCCTCTCTTCGTCCTTTAGATCCTTCTCTCGTCCCACGACTGTGTTGTACTCAACATCTAGCCCAGCGACCCACTCATCATCTGAGGCTTCGAACATGCGTCTGAAGTGAGAAAGGCATCCTTTCACCGTCGCGGAAGAACGGGTGTAGATGACGTCGAACTCATCGTCGGTGATGGTTCTAACCTTGTACTCACTGCCGATCGGGGAGATTTGGGACGCCATGGATTTGGGAGGAGGGTTAGGATTAGTGGAACTGCCGTAATGTGAATGGACGGGACGACTAGGAGTGAACCGCCGTAGTATTAAAGGACGTGCGGGGACGAGTAGAAGCGAACTGGCAGCGTGCGAACGGCAGGGTAGTGGCTTTCCATTCTCCCATGATACGGGCTTCCGAGAGCCCTTGGATCGGAGATCGAACGGTTGCATGGCGTGATTCTAGACCTATGGGTGAATATCCTATCCTGGAGGGTTATTCTGCAAATTTTCAGCAACTTAGCATGCGACCGTTTGATCTCAGATCCAAGGGCTGCCATCAGCCCGTATCATGGTCGTGCCTACCACGACCGTCGCGTCGCTCGCGCGGTCGCGCCCTTGGAGATTTAACACGGTGCGTTAGGCTATCTGATGTTGGCATGTCATACATAGTCATCACTTAGTCACTCATACTACAACAAGGTTGGCTATAAGTGTTTTTTACTCCTCTCTATCTCTTTCTTCGTACTCCCTCTGTCCCATAATATAAGAACGTTTTTGACACTAGTGTAGTGCCAAAAACGTTCTTATATTATGGGACATAGGGAGTACTAGTATTTATTGCATTTGCCAAGGAGTGACCTCTTCCAATGAAATGGTGTTGCTAAGTTTGCTTTATTTAATTAGCTATAGACTCAAAATTGTCTTTTGACCTAGGTACACTCGCTTAGCACCGTTTCTTTCTTGGGTCACCAAACTAGTCTCTCTCTTCTTGATTAACTTGCCACATCAGACTTTATGCCTATGTGGCAAGCTTAAGCACCTGTAGGAGCAAGTAAGGTGCCCGTCCGTTGCATGGAAGAGTGAATGCATTGACCGGGGTGTTGTTTATTTTGACAAAGGATGTGGGGGTCATCTCATGTGTAACAGGTATCGATAGGTTTCTTCGTCGGATATTATTTCATCTCTAGAGCTCAGAAACATCCGGGTGAAATAGATAAAAAAGTATCTTTTGCAAACAAAAGCGTTCAACTGTTCAACCTGCATCCAAAACTTGTGAAGAAATAACTCTTATTGTGCTTTGCAGGAAATGGTTCATCATAAGTCTTTCACCGGTACTGTAGAAAAAATTCATACATGGAAGATTCTAGACTAAACCATAAATGGATACACTTTTATTCATGGGCGATACTCCAATAGAGCAAGATCATGCATGGAAGTCTCCACATGCTTAGACAGTGGATTACATTGAGCGAAGACTAATGATCAACATTTAACTTAGTAATGCATATGTCCAGGTGAACCTCCTTGGAGTCCCCATGCACATTGTTGGGGGTCAAATAATACCATGCGTCTTCCATGTCCACATCGGCGGGAAGGTCTCAGCTTGGCAGAGTCCAAGTGAGCTTGACGTAGCCAGTGTCGCCGTCCACGGACCTCCGAGGGGTAGTAACAGTGAGCATGCACCCATACATCGGCCTCGTGTCAGTGTCAGCGTTAGCGGCGTCGCCCCTGACGCACACTACAGAGATGTGGCGGCGGCAGGGTAGTGGCTTTCCATTCTACCATGATACGGGCTTCCGAGAGCCCTTGGGTCGGAGATCGAACTGTTGCATGGCATGATTCTAGACCTATGGGTGAATATCCTATCCTGGAGGGTTATTCTGCAAATTTTTAGCAACTTAGCATGCGACCGCTTGATCTCAGATCCAAGGGCTGCCAGCAGCCCGTATCATAGTCGCGCCTACCACGACCGCCGCGTCACTCGCGCGGTCGCGCCCTTGGAGATTTAGCACGGTGCGTTAGGCTATCTGATGTTGGCATGTCATACATAGTCATCACTTAGTCACTCATACTACAACAAGGTTAGCTATAAGGTTAGTCATCACTGAGGAGAAACTTTTACTACTCCCTCCATTTATTCCTCGTCCCTACTACGTACGTACTTTGGTTAGTAATCCCTCCATTTACTTATACAAGGCCACTATAAAAAAATACATTTTGCATCTATACAAGGCCACAAATAGTAATCGAGCCTTTCCAGTTTATGGCTCAATTTCAAAATCTCTCCAACCAAGGTAGACGGTGAGTGGTCGAATTAATTTCGTAGTTTGCACAGTACGCTCGTTTTTCTCAAGAAGTTATGTTTACCGAGACATTAATTAGAACGAATGCATGAATGAACACTAAATTTCCATGAACTTGTACATGCATTGGTTAGTTTCCTCTTGACACTGCTTGCGTCGGGTCATCTAACGCACTTCAAAATCCAACATGTAATGGTACTATTACTAGTACAGTAGAATTGAGACATATCAAACGGAAAAGCGAATGTTTTTTAGATGAGCCCTATAAACCGTAGTGGGTACGTACTCCGTAAAAACAGATTTTTCCAAAACTAAGTCGCTCCCTTTCATGAATTATGTAGTATATTCCTTCGTCGATGCTCCCTTTCATGAATTTTGTACTTCCTGTCGCCGACATGTGGGACATATAGCAACCCGGTCGACGTGTCATGCACCAAATAACAGTGCAGAACAGTAGGGGGGACGCACCCCACTCGTACCGGCCCAGTAGTAGTAATGAGCAATGAGACGTCAAATCACAATGCCACACCTTCCCAGACGGACGAAGCAACCATTATTTCACACTTCGGTTCGACGTCATCTCATACCATGTACTAGTATTGCTTCTGCCTCAAGAGGGACACGCACATTGCCTTGGTACATCATGACACGTGGGACCGCATGACAGGCCATGCTCCCCCGCCGATTGCTCGGTAAAATCACCTCATTTTTTACTATACTTCCTCCGGATCGGTTTACTACATGGCATGCACGTCGTCCTAGGTTGCGAATTTAACTAGCTATATAACTATTCTGCTAATATTTTGCTAATACTAGTAGAATAACTATTCTGCACACCACTTTGGCACTGCACGCTCAACAGAAGCGCACTGCATCATTTTGACGACGAGCACTGCAATAGAGACTAGTGAACTTCTCGTCGGAAAAAACTGCACGCGTTATTTTTTCGGTACTGTTTTCGCTCTAACTTTTTAACCGTTTATCGGAATGAGGCGTGTAATATATCATTGAAAAGCTATGGATTAGGCGCAACTTCGACATGTTGAACACTTTTCGAGATTCCACACGGTTCAAGAGCAGTTTTGAAAATAGTGCGGCGGATGACGAATAGCAGCGAGCGTTTTTTCGCGTTTTTTTCTAAACCGCTTGTCGGAACGAAGCAAATAATACGCCGTTGGATAGATATCTTCGAGGCGCATCTTTTTCATATATAAATCTTTCTCTAATTCATTACGGTTTAAGAGCAGTTTCAAATTTACTAAATCGCGGAACTCTATTTTTCAAATTTTCGGTATTGTTTTCGCTCTAGTTTTTGAACCGTTTGTCGAAACGAGGCGTATGATACGTCGTTGGAAAGCTATGGACAAGGTGCAACTTTCGCAGAACTTGTTTTGAGATTCCTTGCGGTTTTAAATTAATTTTGAAAATCGTGCGGCGGACGACGAGTGACAGCGGCCGTTTTTGGTGAAATTTTTGCAAACCGCTGGTCCGAATGATTCAAATCATATGCCGTTGGAAAGATATCGACGATACGCAACTCTTTCATGTAGAACACTCTCTCTAATTCTTTACGGTTTAAGAGCAGTTTCGATTTTACCGAAAAAGCGGACACTCTGTTTTTCGCGACACCCAAATCGACGTGGGTACTTCATCCGACTGAAAACCGCACTGCAACGGACGAAAAAACGCACTGCATCACACGGGTAAGAGAACTGCATGGTTTATTTTATTCAAACGTAATTTTTTCAAGAACGAGAAAGTAGAGTGCACTTTACATCGGGTGTAAATGAGCCACAACACTATCAAGAAGTGAACCGCATTACTTTTTTCCGCTTTCGTAACAATTTTTTTGCACTTTACGAGATGAACAACATCATACAGCCGACTGCACTGCTTCTGAATGAAAACCGCACTGCATCGTATGGGCAAGCGAGCTGCATAATTTATTTTGTTGGACGTTTTTTTCTCATACGCAAGTGAACAGGATCACTCTAAAAAATGAACCACATCCGATGACCAAGCACACTGCAAGTGTTTGTTGTAGTAAATTTTGAATTTAAGACATATGAAACAAATCGCACTTCATACATAGGGGTAATGAGCTGCTACACAAATGGACATCTACCTCCACTGCGCCCAGTCAAACTGCACAGTGGAGGCCAGGAGCACACTGGACCACGGTCATACCCATTTTTTACAAACATGCATACATCCCCACAGGCACAACAAAAAACAAAATACACTGAAACATCCATCCACTAAACTGCAAAAAAGCACATCGACACCGCACACTGCCGTGGATAAACCACACCGGGGAGCGTGGCGCACTGCTCACGGGATCTGGGTGCACTGCACTGCACATCCGGGCGCACAACAAAAATCTGATACATGAAAGGTCAAAATCTGATACACATCATGCGCAGTGCAGTGCCGCGTGCACATCCGGGCACATATCAAAAAACTACTTCACCGGGGAAAAATGTGGGGTAGGAGAGAGCATGGGGGAGTGGTGCAGCTTATCAACGTGACTCAACTTTTTTTACAAAGTTGAAGCGAAAAGAAAAGGAACGAGCTGCACTGGTAGCCTGTGTGCACCACCGGATGATACTACAAACCGCTCGTCGTCAAACTACACTGCAAGCGCGCTCGCCGCCGGACTGCACTGCAAGCGCACCTACCGTAGGACACCACCAGGGGGTGCGTTGACCAACAACTCCCCAATCTGCTGGGAGAGGGAGAAGGAGCTCGCCGGTGAGGCAGAAGAAGTTCGGCCGGCAGCTACCGATGCACTCGATTCCAATCTGGATCGAGATAGGAGCAGAAGGTCGCCGTCGTCTTGGAGCTCGGCTCCAAGGAACTGCACGGGACGAGAGGGAAGGGTGTTGGCGGTGGCTGTAGACGGAGGCAGGGCCGGCTACTGGTTGCGGGCCACCCGCACGGGACATGGCTCTGGCTCGCCTGCCACATAGGCTAACGCCGGTGAGGAGGCTCGGATGCAGCAGGAGGGCGGATGGATCCGGCAGGGGGACAACGGCGCACCCGCCGGCATGAAGCTGCAGAGTCGCGCCTCCCCAAGCATCCATTCACCCCCGTCGGCTGTAGGAATGACGGATGGGGTTCGTGGGAGCTGAATTCTGTCGCGGGACACCAGACGAAGATAGATCCCACCATGGCAGAGGCAGATCCGGGAAACATCGGGGGAGGGAGGTTAGGGGAGGGAAGGCACATGACTTGTGCTTGCCGGTGTTAGGAGGGAGTACCAGGAGGGGTGGGGCAGGTGGCGGCTCGC
>NC_041387.1:128242815-128249374 GCF_002162155.2 Triticum dicoccoides
CTCCCCCGTAGATGGCGCGCGACTCCTCTCCTCCCCCGCGGCCGGCGTGCCACCTCCCCTCCTCCCAAACGGCAGCGCGGCTCCGGAATGCCGGCATGCTTTCGCCGATCCCCGGATACCACGAGCCGCTGTCACCTCCCTCCCCTTGAATCCACCGTGGTGGTGGCCACTCTCCCTCTGAATCCATCATGGCGGAGACCTTCCTCCCTCTGAATCCATCATGGCGGCGCCCTCCCTCCCCCTGAATCTACCGAGGCCTCCCTCCCCTTGAATACACTACGGCAGCAAGCATCGCGCCGGCGCGGATCTGATGCATGAGTCGTCCCTGGATCCAACGCCATCCGAGGTCCCGCACCGTCATGGGCAGGTCACAGGCAGTGCCCTGGGAAGGTCACATGCAGCGCCCTGGGAAGGTCGTGGGGAGCGCCTTGGGTAGGTCCTGAGTACTCCGTCTGTGGCTACGTGTGCATCAACAGGAGAACCCAACTCCAGAATCCCGCCAGAAAATTGGCCACCATTGCACGTCAGCTTCTCCTAATGGGCAAGTCCAGCTGCAAAAAGAAGATTGCATGGAAGCTTCTCCAAAAAATTTGCCACGATTACGGTTGTTTTCTGAATCAATATGTTGCTTGTTTGAGAATACAGGGAAGAATAAAAGAATGGAGAAGATAACACATCAGCACTTTGTGGATAACGTGAGACAAGATGGATGGATGCAAGTCCGCCACTAGTTAGTGCATTTTTATGTAAAAGGATTGGGTGCATGTAGTTACTGTGTGGCCAGGCCATTTGAGAATATTGTTTGTAAGCGCGCATTGTCTTTTTGCCGCTGATTCTTATGCTCCAATTACACCCAAATTTCTACAGTTTTTGCACACTCATTTTACATCTTCCCTTCTTTTTTGTGCATGTTTTGCAACTTTGAAATTGTCGTGTCGAGAAGTTCATGTATTGCTACCGAAGAATTCATGAAACAAAAATTTATAAGTTCAATTTTTTTATTTCAAACCAATTAACTTCTCCGCTTTTGCTCGATGCAGAGGAAAGTTGTTAAAAGTAAGATTTTCCTCGTTTCCAAAAAAATAAGAGAGAAGGCCAACTCAAAATAACAGAGCAGTTCAAAAAAAGGTTTATAAAAAATGGATTTTGAAAACCCTAGAAGTTCAATTTGCAATAACCGAGAAGGTCAAAAAAACGTAGAAGTTAAAATTTGAAAACCCTAGAAGTTCAATTTGAAGTAACCGGGAAGGTAAAAAAACCTAGAAGTTCAAAGGTAAAAACCTAGAAAATTGTTTGCTTATTTAAAACCATATTTTTCTCTAAGAAGTTCAAAGTAAAATAAGAGAGAAGTTCAAAGGTTAAAAAAACTTAGATGTTTTCTCGTTACTAAATAATAAAATGAAGAAGTTGAAATTAAAAAAAAGGAATTAAAGAATCGGCCATGAAGATCAAAAATAAAAAAATTCAAAATCATGTTTATTTAAAAATAAAAAATGAAAACTTTACTCAAAAAATAAAAGATATGAAGTTCAGATAAAAATAACAAAGAAGTTCAAAGTATATTAAAACCTAGGACTTAGAATTCAAAAAACAAAAACAAAAAAATGTCATTTTGGGCATTTTTTCCCCAATACTAAAGATAAAAACCAAGAAGTTCAATTTAAAAAAATGAAGTAGTTCATTGCATATTAAAAACTTAGTTTTTTCTTGTTACTAAATAATAAAACCAAGAAGTTCAATTTTTAAAAGCAAAGCTGTTTGATATTTATTTGAAAACTCAATTTTTTCGGTTACTAAAGAATAAGACCAATAAGTTCTAGTCGACATAATGAAGAAGTTCTATTAAAATAAACCTAGAAGTTCAAATTTAACGAAGCGGCTCGATGTCTATCAAAAAGTAGGATTTTTTCCGTTACTAAAAGAAATAAAACCAGGAAGTCCAAATTAGAAAGATGGAGAAGTTCGATGATTATAGAAAACTCAGATTTCCCTCGTTATTAAAGAATGGAAAACAAGAAGTTCAAAAATTAGATAACAAGAAGTTCAACTTTTAAAAATAGAGTGCTTCAAAATTTCATAAAAAAAGATTAAGAAAAAAAAACCTGGAAGTCCATATTAAAAAGATGGAGAAGTTCGATGATTATAGAAAAATCAGATTTCCCTTGTTATTAAAGAATGGAAACAAGAAATTCAAAAATAAAATAACAAGAATTTCAACTATTAAAAATAGAGCGCTTCAAAATTCCTAAAAAAAATTAAGAAAATCAGATTAAAATTCATAAAAAAACTCATATATTTTCACATAATCGACAGAAGATCAGGTTGATAACCGTGAGAAGTTCATGTACTACACGGTGTGCATTTTGTATTAAAAAAGAACAGAAAATCAAATGCTAAAAGTTTTGTTGTTATAAGTTCAAGTCCTTCGTCGGAGAAAGTTAAAAAAATTATTACGAGAGAGATTTGTACAAAAGGAATATCATTTGTGTAAACACTGACGGACGGATGAGAAAATTACAAATGAAAATACATCACAGAAGTTCAACTGAAAACACCAGGAAGTTCATTTACTACAATGGATGAATTTCAGATGAACAACTATTAAAATCGTCCCGGGTATGAAAAAACGATCTACACGGGAAAGTTGCGTGTTTACAGCAGCTTTCCACCAATATATCACTTGCTCAATTCCGGTGAGTGGATGGAGAGCTACGAGCAGTGGATGAAGATCTACGAGCAAAAAAATCACGTGAAAAACAGAGTGAAGTTCAGGTACATGCGCCGAGAAGTTCAGGTTTTTCACTTGTTGCATTTTCGAAGAATCTGTTTCGCGATAGAGGTAGAACAAATGATCCCGCCGTTTTTGAAATTACTTGAAAACGGCTAGGAATCAGAGAAAACCATCAACATGAAAAAGTTTTGCATTTTCCGTAGCTTTTCGATGGTATATTATTTGCCCAATTCCGATAAAGTTTGTAGAAATTATGGCAAAAATACGTTTTTCGCCATTTTCGAAACTGTCTTAAAACCGTAAAGAATTAGGAGAAACAATACATACCAAACAGTTTCGTATTTCTTCAAGCTTTCCAACGCCATATCATTTGCTCCATTCGGACGCACGGTTAAAAAATTAGCTCGAAAATACGACCTCGGTACGACTTTGGCCATTTTCTAAATTACTCTTAAACCATTCAAAATTACAAAAAACTTTCAAGATGAAAAAGTAGCGCATTTTCATAAGCTTTTCAACGCCATATCATATGCCTCCATTGGATTAGCCGTTTCGAAATAACATCGAAAAAACGAACTCAGCTGTTCGGTTTACAAAATTTTACGTTTTCTCAAATTACTCTTGAACCATAGGGAATTAGAAAAAACTTTCAACATGTGGAAGGAGCGGTTTTGCAGCAGCTTTTCGACGCCATATTATATGTCTCATTCCGATAAACGGTTTACAAATGCGATCAAAATTACGATTCACGTTTTTTGTGTGAAGAAAAAACGGTTTTCAAAACTGCTCTTAAACCGCTTACATTTTGCGAAAAATTTAACTTGGGTCATGATATTCTTGTCCATAGCTTTCCAATGGTATATCACAAGCCCTGTTTGGGCAATGTTGCGGGAAGTTCAACCTAGCACACGGGGAAGGTCAGGCGCGTTACTCAGGCAGTAAAATCGCAAAAAACGCGAGTTCTTCACGACCCGAGTGCAAAATCCGCCTATGAGCGAGATTTCTATCTAAAACGAGTATTTAGTTGCTAGAAATCATTTGAAGATTACACTTACATCACATGGAACACGACTAACCAGAAAAACTCGTGGTAGAAGGCACGGTTGCGAAGATAGCCCGATGGTCGGGTTCGTACAGAGAGAAGTTCAGGCGCGTTACTCAGGCAGTTCAGGTTGTGATCAGAATATTATTCTGATCCCGTGATCAGAATAGTGTTTATGTATGTATATATATATATATATATATATATATATATATATATATATATATATATATATATATATGATGAACAGTACGCTAGCCTTTTAGAAAATGTATACTTTTGTACAGTAGTACTATCGATGGATTGCGCCATGGAGCAAAAATTGAAATTTAAAAAAAGGTGGTACATATAGAGAGTGCTCGTCGCCAAATATGCATATAGTACTATTAAAAAAGCTAGTACATGCTTAATTGGGGTGCTAAATTCTATTAAAGAAATACTAGTACTAGTATGTACATACTGAAGAGTTAAAGTAACGAGAAGAAACATAACATAGTTCTGCTGGGGGCTCAGCACAACACACCCCTCAAATTAAACTAAGCACACCTGAAATTAAACTATGCAACTAATCCAGTAGACACTGCATTAGAAGTTTAGAACCGGCATGAGCAACGACACTGCCACCTTACTTGGAGTCCTCGTCCACGTCCTCGACTTCGTCCTTGTCCCTCTTCCTCCCGGCCGATACTTCTTTGCTTGAACCGCCAACTTGGCAGTTGCTCTTCATCCAAACCTTGTAGATATTGAAACAAAGGTAGCCATCCATTGCAGCGTAGTGGATGTTGTCTATATCTAGTACATTCCGCTGCCATGCATGACGATGAAACGTGTAATGAGGTTTCTCCAGTTTACGGTACGAAGGGTGAACCATGGCTCCTGCCAGGGTCAGCATTGAGGGCTGACCAGAGGGCACCAGCCGATTCTTCTGGAGGTCAAAGGGGTTGCCTACAACAAGGCCTATCCAACGCAGGACTTCTTTGTCGTTCTTAAAGTCTACAGTAATGAATTTCACTGTTTTGTCCTCGAGGAAGTTCTTAAAATCCTGGCACTCAACGTCGGCATGGCATATGTGGTAGACCAAGCAAATGTTATGTACGCAAACCTAGATCGTGGCAGGCTTCTTCCTCTCTTCGTCCTTTAGATCCTTCTCTCGTCCCACGAATGTGGTGTACTCAACATCTAGCCCGGCGACCCACTCATCATGTGAGTTTTTGAACATGCGTCTGAAGCGAGAAAGGCATCCTTTCACCGTCGTGGAAGTACGGGTGTAGATGATGTCGAAGTCATCGCCGGTGCTGGTTCTAACCTTGTACTCACCGCCGATCGGGGAGATTTGGGACGCCATGGATTTGGGAGGAGGGTTAGGATTAGTGGAACTGCCGTAATGTGAATGGACGGGACGACTAGGAGCGAACCGCCATAGTATTAAAGGACGTGCGGGGACGAGTAGGAGCGAACTGCCAGCGTGCGAACGGCAGGGTAGTGGCTTTCCATTCTCCCATGATATGGGCTTCCGAGAGCCCTTGGATCTGAGATCGAACGGTTGCATGGCGTGATTCTAGACCTATGGGTGAATATCCTATCCTGGAGGGTTATTCTGCAAATTTTCAGCAACTTAGCATGCGACCGTTTGATCTCAGATCCAAGGGCTGCCAGCAGCCCGTATCATGGTCGCGCCTACCACGACCGTCGCGTCGCTCGCGTGGTTGTGCCCTTGGAGATTTAAAATGGTGCGTTAGGCTATCTGATGTTGGCATGTCATACATAATCATCACTTAGTCACTCATACTACAACAAGGTTGGCTATAAGTGTTTTTTTACTCCTCTCTATCTCTTTCTTCGTACTCCCTCCGTCCCATAATATAAGAACATTTTTGACACTAGCTAGTGTAGTGTCAAAAACGTTCTTATATAATGGGACACAGGGACACTACAAAAAAAAAGACACATCCGTGACATTTTGGGTGGAACGAAATTTTTTTCTGTCATACATATGCACTTCTATGACGATAATTGTGAAAAAGCCCGGTATCATCATAGATTGGTGGGCTCCTACGTCTATGACAAAAAATCATGACAGAAAATGGGCTTTTCGTCCTGGGCGGGCCGGAGAAGCAGCTGCATGACATTCTTTGGGCCGTCCATGACGGAAAAAACCATGGTAGAAGCGAGGGGGAGGAAAATTTCATGGAGTTCCCGGTTACGGTGGGAGGTCGGGGGCCGAGCAATGTGCGTTTCTCTCGTACACGTCCGCGCGTGTGTGCGAGGCGTTGGCTCTAACTGAACCCGAGCAAGGCATTGGGTTCTAACTGAACCCGATCGATTGCACCGCAGGCTACATGTTACTGAACCCGAGCGATCGATCGATGGCTATTAACTGAACCCGATGGAGCGATTCCTTCGCTACTGCTGCTAACTGAAGCCGCTCGATTGGATGAACAGTGAGCGTTGCGGGGGGGTTTGGATGAACAGTGAGCGGTGGCGTTGCCTCTGGATGAACATGACCCCGTGGTGTGGAGGGCTGGATGAACAGTAGAAGATGGAGGGGTGGCCGTGGAGGGGTGGTTGAACAGGACCCCGTGGTGTGGAGGGCTGGATGAACAGTAGATGGTGGAGGGTTGGATGAACAGTAGACGGTGGAGGGGTGGTTGAACAGTAGCCGATGGAGTAGCGCGCGGTAGAGGCTGGATGAACAGGAGCCCGTGGAGGCTAGAGGTGGTCGACGGTAGCCCGTGGAGGGTGGAGGAGGTCGACGGTGGAGATGAACGGTATCCCGTGGAGTCCCG
>NC_041387.1:128249757-128267257 GCF_002162155.2 Triticum dicoccoides
ACAAGTCCGTTTCGTCCGTTTTGCGGTATGCCACACCCCTCCCGATCAATAGGACCCCCGTTTCGACCGTAGGAGGTCTGTTTCCTCCGTTTTGTTGTACACCACACCCCTCTCGATCAACAGGACCCCCGTTTCGACCGTAGGAGGTCCATTTCCTCCATTTTGCGGTACGCCACACCCCTCCCAATCAACAGGATCCCATTTCGAATGTGGCCGGTCGAACACAAGGCCGTTTCCTCCGTTGTGCGGTACGCCAGGCCTCGTTTCCATCGCCTGTTCTGTCCAAGCCCTCCCTATGAACACGACCACGCATTCCGTTGCCGGTTGGCTCCCCATGAACACGACGACGACACTGTTTCTCCATTCCAACCCAGCCATGTACGTATGCGCGAGTAGGCGTTCGAGACCCTGCCCGTATGTACGTACGTGGCCGTATTTTCTTTCTTGCACCCTCGCTGCTGTACGTACGTGTACATGCTACGTGCGCGCCTCTACATCGACAAGTGCGCACCTCTACTATGACACATGCGTGCCTATACATCGACCAGTATGTACGTACACTTTCGCGACCAGAATGACAACGCTACGTATGCTTCGACCAGATGGGTCCCGACTGTCAGCACTTCCTTGCCTGCGAAGATGTAGCTGGTGGGTCCCAGCAGTCAGGGGGGCGAATCGTTTTGGGTTATTTTATTTTTTGCCCGGACACACTTCCTTGCGTGCGAAGATGTAGCTGGTGGCCCGTCCGGTGGGTCCCTGCTGTCAGGTGGAGGAATAATTATTTTGCACGTAATAAGGAGGCACTTCCTTGCGGCCGCCGTGGACCCAGCTGTCAGCCTCTCCACGCACAGTACTCTTTCGATGGAAGTCAGTCGTTGACCACATTGGCCACGCCGTGCCGAGAGCACCATGGCAGTGGACGACAGCGAGGCCTAGGAAGGGGACGACGCGGGGCCGGGGAAGACGCAGCAGTGGATGCCCACGCGAAGAGGAGTATGAGGGTGAGGCTACCGTCGCCGCAGAATAACAGGGGGTGTGGGTGAGTAGAGGGATGGCCTGGCCAGCAGTGGGAGTAGTAGGGGCGGTGAGGCCTTCGCCGCATCGCAGCTCGGTGCGGTCCGAACTGTTTTTAATCCCAAAATTTCGACTCACATTCAAACTGATTTTAAAAATAAATGTATATCAATATAAAATCCAACAAATTCTCCACGCATAAAAATTAATGTAATTTAAAATCTCGAAATGAAAAAAAAGATATTTAAAACTAATTGCCGGTTTGATGTGTTTTAAAAATGTACAGCCCATTTCTCATTACTGATGGGCCATTTTCTTGGCAGGCCGAATGAAAGTTCTCCTCGTCTTCAAAGATTTGCAGCCCAACAGGCCTGACAAAGCGACTTACTTGGCAAATCACAAAAAAACTGGGTTGTGGCCGTGGACCCAGCTGTCAGCCTCTCCACGTACAATACTCTTCCGATGGAAGTCGTTCCTTGACCACGTTGACCACGCCGCGTGGAGAGCACCACGGCGGTGGACGACGGCGAGGCCTAGGAAGGGGATGACGCGGAGCCAGGGAAGACGCGGCAGCGGAAGCCCGCGCGGAGAGGAGTACGAGGGTTCACTGGTTCGGCTGTGGTGTGAGGCTGCCGTCACCGCATGGCCTGGCCAGCGGTGGGAATAGTAGGGGGCGGTGAGTCCTTCGTGGCAGCACAGCCGACCATGAGAGGCAGGAGCATGAGGCACGACCGGTGCTGGTTTGGGCGGCTGGAGCAAGAAGACCAGAGGTTGAAGAAGCACTACGGCCGTTGGATGGACATCATACGGTCACTGGAGCTAGAATCGTTCATATTGACTAAGTTGACAAAGCCCTTCGTCCCCGTCAACTTAGTAGGCCCACAAGTCAGCCTCCCACCAAGGTGGGTCCCAGCTAGCAGGGGGAGTATTCATTTTTTTGTGCGTAATAAGGAGGCACTTCTGGTGGGTCCGAGCTGATAGCAGTGGGGGGGGACATTTTTTTCGCGAAATACGGTGGCCCGTCAGGTGTGTCCCAGCAGTCAGGGGGCAAACATTTTTTTAGCAAAATACGGTGGCCCGTCCAGTGGGTCCCTGCTGTCAGTTGGAGGAATCATTATTTTCCGCGTTATAAGGAGGCACTTACTTGTTGCGGCCGTGGACCCAGCTGAGACTCTCCACGTATAGTATACTTCCGATGGAAGTCGTTCCTTGACCACGTTGACCTCGCCGCGTTCCGTTGCATGCATGCGTCCATGGGCGTGGTGCGTCCCCACTGTCAGCCTCTCACGTACAGTCATCTTCCGATGAATCTCGGTTGTTGACCACGTTGATCACACCGTGCCGAGCGCACCCAGACTGGAACGACCCGGAGATGGGGAAGATGGGGCAGTGGAGTCGCATATGGAGAGGAGTGGGAAACTTCACTGGTTCGGGTGCACGGCAGCACAGCCGTGATGCCGCCCACGGGAGACAGGAGCAAGAACAGAGGTTGAAGAAGGAGCACGGCTGTTGGATTAACATCCAATGGTCCAGCTGCTAGAATCATTTGTTGATTAAGTTGACAAAGTCGTGCGTACACGTCCGCTTAGCAGGCCCACAAGTCAGTCACCAAATCTGACGGGTCCGAGTTGTCAACGGGATAAATAATTTTTTTTCGCAAAACAAGGAGGCACTTCCTTCCGTGCGAAGATACAGCCTGTGGGTCCCAGCTGTCAGGTGGAGGAAACATTTTTTTCAGCTTAATAAGGAGGAACTTTCCTTGCGTGCGACCATGGACCTCATGGGTCCCAGCCGTCAGGCTCTCCACGTACAGTACTCTTCCGATGACTCTCGTTTGTTGACCACGCCGCACCGAACACAGCGAGGCGGTGGACGACGGCGAGGCCCCGGATGGGAACGACTCGGAGATGGGAAAATGCTGCAGTGGAGTCGCAGATTGAGAGGAGGAGAAGGGTTATAAGTGGTTCTGTTGCAATTCATATCAAACTCAGGTTCACAGGACATGTTCATATTCATAGCCAACATTCACTATCAAGAACTCAAAAGATTCATATATACACAAGCTCAGCATATCTATGCATCCAAATGATTGATAGATCACACGACAATATTCATACATAATTCACAATAAGATTCAGATATACACATGTTCAGTATGTTTATGCATCCAAATGATTGAGATCACAGCCAATATGATCCATGGACAAACTTTAATTACCTAGGGTACAGACTGGTAAATGGTGTTCAATCAGAGGTACTTCTTGCTAAAATTAGTTCTTGTACGAGTAAACTTTCGAGTACATAAGAGGCAGCATAGACAATCTGAACTTTGCTTGTAGGTTTATCCTCAAATAGTGGCCTCGTGCCGAGGGAGGTTTGAGCAACTTGGCCACTACTTTCATCCAACTAGTTTACTGGCTCATCTTGGTCCTGTATCTCGCCAAAATTCTACATTGCAGACGAGAAAGCAGGCGGTTGAGAAAATGAACCACCCAAATTTTTTGTGCAGTTCAATTGAAATGGAGCATCCTTGGCGTGCAGACTGATTAAGTGCCAGATGAATTACGCGTCAACCAACTTGTCTGGAATCTTTAGACTCCATGCCATATAGTTCACTACCATATGTGCCGATAACCAAAAGGCACAAGTTGGGACCAAAGACTGGACTGCATTTTTCTGGGCTATGCACCAAGCAATATTTTTGGCGTTCACTCTCCTACTACTTGGAGTTTGACAATTGGCTGACGCCGGTTGATACTCGAATGAATATAGGCACTTCTTGTCAACATTGATGCTTGTCTAAGTGAACTTTGGAGTACATAGCAGTAGCATAAGTACCTGTCCATCTGATCATTTTGTGCAGTTCTACTGAAATCACCCGATGTAATGATTTGCATGCGAGTTCAGGCTCCAAATTACTCCTTTATGAAATCGGCAAACAGTAGCACAATACCAAATTACCAATACATATGACAGGCACAATAATCAGGATAAAGACCAGTACCAACCTGTGTGAGGTAGCATATCAATTACTATTTCTTTTGACTAGAAGCGGAGATAAGCCAAGCGACTGACAGCAAAGGAAGAAAGCAAGCGGAGATTAGTGACTGACAGGAAAGGACGGAAACTGTCGAGGCAATGAAGCACCCAAAGTTTTTGTGCAGTTCCACCAAAATCGAGCATCCCTGTTGGCACATATATTGAGAGAGTGAGATTACTATAATAGTGGGACTAGTTGATGAAACATACACTAACAAATGGAAGCACCCTCATTATCTTAATGGGTAAAGTAGCAACATAGTAGTCTTGCTTAAACAGAGGTATTAGTTTATTTAATCAGTGCCAATTAGCTCACTCAACACTCAAAGAATTGCCATTTATCATAGGTTGCAAAACTTAAAAGTGCAAAGATAAAGGAGTTTCTCATGACAGTAGCACGATACAAATAGAGATGACAGCAAACTAATATGGATGAAGGCCTTAGGCCCGTACCAACCTGAGAAAAAAAGCTTATTCATGTAGTCCCATAAGAGATGATAAAGCACTCACTGGAATCACACAATAGTATATATTTTTGTGCACTTCAAATATATGGTTGAAATCACTCTTGTTTACCAGTGCTGAGATTATATCGAAAGATTATCAAGAACTTCCAGCAGAGTTAAAGCACTGGCTTGGATATAGTTCATTGTATTGTCTTGTGTAGTTCCACTAAAATGTATGATTTCCACAACATGATCCCTGTTTGCACAAGTGGAACAAGGTGAAACCTTCATTAGCTTACTGAGAAAGGATAGGAAGACATTAGCATATTACTCAAATAGTAGCATCAAATTCATGATGGACAATATGCAAAACATTGCCTCATTGAACCAATGGCAATAAACTAACATGCAAAACAATAATATTATGTCATGACACTAATAATATTCCCTCCCTGCTCCACCACATGATTCACATCCATAGACAAACATTCACACATACATGATTCAGCATAGGGTCCTACTAAAGATTTGTTTAACTCCAACAGGAAAATTAGGCAGTAATAAATTAGTGGTACTTAAATACTCCTAATTAATTAAGTGAGACAGTAGAAGTGGAAGGGCTCCCTGGAGGATCGTCTCACATGTAAGGTAGTCATTGCCGGAGCCCTTGAATAGCCTCGACTGAGGCCTTTGGCTTCAGCAAGATCGCCTTGGCACTGTTTATTCTTCTTCTTCTTCCTCTTCATGCTCTGTTTCTCTTTCTTCTCACCAGTTGGTGAAACGAAGTACATGATTGGCCTTCTAATTCAGAATTGGTTTTGTCAGTGAGGGAGTACAAGTTTACTAGTAAAAAACAGCATTATCTTCTCATGGCAGTCAGAAAATAGAGATGAACACATGCATTAAATATCATTCTTACCTAAAGGAAGGTTATGACGCCAATATGGATGATGAGGATTGGAACACAGATCTCCCTTTGTGCAGTTCCACCAAAACGAACCAACTGTTCCATCTGACATTCCAGTTAAACAACACAAAAGTCACTTCTTTTAAGAAGAGTTTTGTTCAGTGCACCAAAAGGCACAACAACAACCAGGTGAATTGGATATCCCTGTTTGCACAAAAAGGCACAGAGGAAACAGTCAAAGTCTCAAACAATTACAGGCAAAAACATTTGGCTAAACTTGTCAGAGTCTCAAACAATTACAGGCAAAAACAGTGGCATGGCTTCATTTTTACCAGGGACATTATATTAAGAACAGCTAAGGTTGCGTTCGGTTCACAGGTTTGGTGCAGGATTTTCGTAGGAACACGATTCCTACGGTATTCTTTCCCTTCCAACCGTTCGGAACACGGGAAAGGTGAATAATGTTTCATAGGAAAGCTAGTCTGGTAGTATTGATTCCATCAGATTAGAAACATCCACGCGTGATACGTCTCCAACGTATCTATAATTTTTGATTGCTCCATGCTACTTTATCTACTGTTTTGGACTATATTGGGATTTATTTTCCACTTTTATATTATTTTTGGGACTAACCTATTAACCGGAGGCCCAGCCCAGAATTGTTGTTTTTTGCCTATTTCAGTGTTTCGAAGAAACGGAATATCAAACGGAGTCCAAACGGAATGAAACCTTCGGGAACGTGATTTTCTCACCGAACGTGATCCAGGAGACTTGGACCCTACTCCAAGACATAACAGAGGCAGTCACGAGGGTGGGGGCGCCCCCCCCCCCCTAGGGCACGCCCCCTGCCTCATGGCCCCCCTGTTGCTCCACCGACGTACTCCTTCCTCCTATATATACCTACGTATCCCCAAACGATCAGAATAGGAGCCAAAAACCTAATTCCACCGCCGCAACCTTCTGTATCCATGAGATCCCATCTTGGGGCCTGTTCCAGAGCTCCGCCGAAGGGGGCATCCACCATGGAGGGCTTCTACATCAACACCATAGCCCCTCCGATGAAGTGTGAGTAGTTTCCTTCAGACCTTCGGGTCCATAGCTAGTAGCTAGATGGCTTCTTGTCTCTTTTTGGATCTCAATACAATGTTCCCCCCCTCTCTCGTGGAGATCTATTCGATGTAATCTTGTTTTTGCGGTGTGTTTGTTGAGACCGATGAATTGTGGGTTTATGATCTAGTTTATCTATGAACAATATTTGAATCTTCTCTGAATTCTTTTATGTATGATTGAGTTATCTTTGCAAGTCTCTTCGAATTATCCTTTTTGGTTTGGCCAACTATATTGGTAGTTCCTGCAATGGGAGAAGTGCTTAGCTTTGGGTTCAATCTTGCAGTGTCCTTTCCCAGTGACAGAAGGGGCAGCAAGGCACGAATTGTATTGTTGCCATCGAGGATAACAAGATGGGGTTTTTATCATATTACATGAATTTATCCCTCTACATCATGTCATCTTGCTTAAGGCGTTACTCTGCTTTTAACTTAATACTCTAGATGCATGCTGGATAGCGGTCGATGAGTGGAGTAATAGTAGTAGATGCAGAATCGTTTCGATCTACTTGTCTCGGATGTGATGCCTATATACATACCTAGATATACTCATAACTATGCTCAATTCTGTCAATTGCTCAACAGTAATTTGTTCACCCACCGTAGAATATCTATGCTCTTGAGAGAAGCCACTAGTGAAACCTATGGCCCCCGGGTCTATTCTCATCATATCAATCTCCATTACTTTATTACTTTCTTTGTTTTTGCTTTTCCTTTTACTTTTTACTTTGCATATATATACCAAAAATACCAAAAATATTATTTATCATCTCTATCAGATCTCACTCTCGTAAGTGACCGTGAAGGGATTGACAACCCCTAATCGCGTTGGTTGCGAGGAGCTATCGTTGTGTAGGTACGAGGGACTTGTGCATGGTCTCCTACTGGATTGATACCTTGGTTCTCAAAAACTGAGGGAAATACTTGCACTACTTTGCTGCATCATCCTCTCCTCTTTGGGGAAATCCAACGCAGTGCTCAAGAGGTAGCAATGCGCTGCTCATTTTTTGGGCGAAAGCCCGAGGCAGGCGCTCGCTGCCATGCGATAGACAGGTTACTGTGCTGTGTTTGCTGGAATAAAAATCAACCTATGTGTGGTACATGAGGTGAGGACAAGAGTAGTCACTATGCAGCTGAATAAACAAATAGCATATCATACTGCCAAGCATACTACTCTAAAAAAACAAATCTGTACATTTCATAGTCCATCCGAATACATTCTCTTGAGAGTTTCCTCCGGTTCGCTGTTCCATAGTTTTATACCTAAATTCCTTTCCTATTCCTCTATTTTCATCAAGACCTATGTTTTCTGCCCCTTTATTCCGACCGGAGCCTAAATATTTGGTATAAGGGCATGGGACAGTGGGTGCACCAGCAGTACAGCACCATGTACGTAAACAGGGGCATAAAGTGGTGAACTAACCTTAGGCAAGCTTGGCAAAAATGTGTGGCAAATTGTGGCAATGCTAGGCCTAGAACCAAACAGCCCTTCATAGTTCGTTGCCCCGAGAAACAAACATCCAAGAAACATATCTGGGTTGGTCCCATTTTTGTTCACTCTAGCCACCTACTCCTATGTGTGGATAGCGAATCTAGTCCTGGTCATACCACTGTGTACAGCGTTACCCCTATATTTCCCTTTTCGACCAAGAGACCGGTTGGATGACCAGTCTGTACTACTTTCATCCCCCCTTCTTATTTGTACCAAGTCCAATGTACATACTAAATTCCCCCACCCCCACTTTATTTCAATGACAAGTATTTTCGGACGGAGGGAGTACAAGATTCGACTCCATGAAGTAGCTTTACCTCTAACAATAGAAGAAGAAAAAATAGGTGACATTGGACCATCCGATCGAGAGGGGCTGAGAGGTAGAAAATGATGCACATGCAGCGACGTAGCGAGCTGGGGAAGTAGAGCTAAGGCGGTTTCGAACGAAGATATACCAGAAGGTCGTCGGGATGTGGATAGGTGGGCAGCGGGAGGCCGGATCCGCCCATAGGCAACGACGAAGGGATCGGAGGACCTCCTGCGCCCGTGCTCGGCCAGAGATAACGGTGCGGCCGGCAGTGGGTCTCCTCCCTCGCTGTCGACGACGGCCTAAACGCTGCCCCTCCTCCCCTTCACTGGCGGAGGGGGATACGTCCGGATATGTAACCAGCGGTGAGGATAGAAAGCCAGTGTTTTTTGAAGGGAGAAAGACAGTGTTACTACCCCTATCTTGTTTAGATCTGGAGAGGATGAGAGTGTGTGAATAGAGAAGCCCTAGCAAGCAAGCGTCGAGGCTCCGGCCTATATATAAGTAGTGGGGTAGTTTTCCTTTTTCACTCCATCAAAACAATCGTTTAAAATTGTGTACTACTACATGCGAGGTCGCGGTTTTTTTTAGTTGTTGATTGTTTTTTGAGATAGCTAGCTACCCGCTTGTTCCAAGTGGTGTTACGGTGTGCCAGGTCGCACTTGTATCGTTCAAGTCTGGTACTACAAGTCCCTCCATTAAGTGAACAACTACCCCCTCGTAAAAATTGTGAACAAGCCCACGGCTAAAATTAGCGGAAACATGGGTTGCCCCAACATGCATTATTATTTATATTTTCTACTCCCTCCGTTCCTAAATACAAATCTTTTTTATTAGCCACACCTAAGACAAGATTTTTTTATTAGCAGTGAACCCCACATGTCATAGACACAAAAATTGTGGCAAGATTCCCTCAGGCAATCCAAAGTGTGTCTAAGAATTTGAGCAACTCAGGTTAGGCAAGTGTGGCAAGTGTGGGAAAAATAATGTGGCAACATAAGATAAACATAGCCACAATCCAAACAGCCCCGTAATTTTTTGTGACATGCATGAAAATTTGGTTAGTTAAATTTATAGTCAAAATTTGGCAAGGTGCATCAAATCAACACATGCAAGTATCAAAAGGAAAGTCATGGCATGCATGCATGCGTTGTACTCCCTCCATTTCCAAATATAAGTCTTTTTAGAGATTGCAACAAGTGACTACTGTACATACGAAGCATAATATGTCTACTCCTACATACAAAGTAGCCCATTTGAAATGTGTAAAAAGACTTTTATCGAGTGCAGTGCTTTGATGTGTCGTGTCAACTCGTACAAGACCGAGAAATTTGATTACTACGACGCCCTCTCCCTCGCGGACTGAGCTCCGTTGCCTTAACTGCACCTGCCTTTGGCTGCATGACATGTGGGCCAACCACCTGTTGGGCCCACCTGTCATGGACGCAAAGGCAGGAGCAGTAAGTAGAAGCTTTTGCTACACGCTATCCCTCCCGCACGAGGTGGACGGACATGCAGCAGTGGATTCGATACTGTAGAAGTAGGAGTAACATCATTGTTCGTCTTCTCGAAGAGGCGAAGAGCCAAGCGCAAACCGAACGTGGCAGTTGCGAACACTTGCGTGGTGCGGTTCCTTGGAGTACTAGCCAGGCTCTTGCATGAGACAAAATTGCTATTGTTTAACAATTAAACTCCATTATCCATTGGTTGATACTCATTCTGCATAGGTCCATGCGCTTAGCACCGTTTCCTCCTGGGGTCACCAATGTTTATTTGCTAATTAATAGCATTCCATGCAATGAACCAGCCATTGCAAGTCATTAAAAGCATGCACACCTCTCATCTCTTATTGGTTAATACGTATGTCAAGAAACAAGAAACAAGGTAGAAGTTAATGCACCGCGCCTAAGTGTTTTGGGACTATTTGGTTTTCGTAAGATGACTTACACACCTAGATGGAGGGAGTAGTATAGACCTGTAAACCGGAAAGGAGTACTTGCCTTTATAGAGATTTCAAAAAGTGACTAGACTTCGGCTCAAAAAAACAAGTGACTAGACTACATCGTGTGCAGTACCCCCTCCCTTCCGGTTTATATGGCTCAAATCTCAAATCTCATGAACCAAGGCATTTTGCGATTGGAGGAATGTATCTCGTACTTTACAAAACTACCATAATTAAACTCATGCATTAATTACGTAGTTCTCTCGTTTTCCTCTCCGCCTTGGTCGCGGTGCACAATATTGAGAGAGTGCTTGGATACGTTTTAGTCTCATGACTAAAAGTAGTGGGACTAAAACTTGTTAGCCTCATCCATGCTTGGATCCAAATACTAAAGAGACTAAAATCAAGTTAATGACATTTCAAAGCATCCAGGCCCGCGTGCCATCCACCAAATCACAGTGAGGTGCTACAGTCGAGACTCACCTGTCACCCCGGTGTGGCAGTCATGACCGATCATATCACAAAACCCACACCTTTACCAGCAGTGGTAAGGTGGCCTCCAAGTTGGACTGGACGAAGCAACCATCATTTCATTGGAATGCTCGTTCAAGCCCTTTCTTCCCTTTCTTGAAGAAAACCTCACTCCAGGCTACTCACTTCTGCCATTTTTCTTCTCTACCGACGAAGGAAAGGTGGGCGAATCAGTTATGCTACTATATTTTCATTCCAATAATCTTCTTTTTGCGAAGCACCGACCGATTCTCACATCCAATTCTTTTCCTGTTTTCATTGCGATTGTGGTTTCCTTTCGATTGCTTTTTGTTTGTCAGTTCATTGATGGATCCTAGAGCACTAGGCAAAGAGTTGTCGGCGGACAACCCACTGGAGATAGCGATCTCCAGGAAGCGAGCACCGACCAACAGTTGACCATGTTGGCGGGCCAACCCATGGAGATGAAGAACTCCAAGAAACAAGCACTGGCCAAAGAGTTGAGGACGTTGGCGGACGAACTCCTCAAAGAAAGTTGGAAGAATAGCAAGGGCCCCACCGTGCCTACCCCAGGAACTCTGATTGCCAGCTATGTGAGGCTCAAGACCGAGTTTGAGGAGATAGTCGCGGTTGAGAAGCAGTATTCCCCTGGCGAGGTGATGGCCCCCATCGAGGATGAGGAGATGGCCCCAGGAGGGATGAGATCCCCCGGTGAGCTGCACAAGGTAAAAAATAATGGCTTATTACCATAGTTGTGGTTTTTGATTATTTGCAATGTGCTTGCTTTTTGATTATTTGCAATGTGCTTGCTAATATGTTAGGGTTGTGCAGGTGCCGGTGGTTGTCCTTGATGATTCCGATGTCGTGGCCCGTCCTGTTGGCATCGCCCCGGAGATCAATTCCGATGCTGCTGTCCATCCTGTGGACATCGCCCCAGAGATCAATTCCGATGTCGCGGTCAGTCCTGTGGACATCGCCCCAGAAATCGATTCCCATGCCAATGTCCGTGCTGTGGTCATTGCCCGAGAGATCGATGACAAGAAATAGTTGGTCGCGCTAATCCTTCAGGGTAGTTTGCATTGCCCTGTGTTTAATTACCAGAACGATGCGTGTTATCAAACCATCTTAGGGCTAGTGCACTGTCTTTTGTGGGCGGATCTTGCTACTTTTGTTTGATAGTGAATCATGCAATGAATCATGCGAACCCTCTCCGAGTTATGGAAACAGATGTATCCTCACCAGGTTTTGATGTAATATATGGCATGCTTAGATGTATGTTTGAACTGTTTATCATATCAGCAGGGCTTGTTTGATGATTCTTGGTGTTAGTAGGCTAGCTACTGTGCGAGCTATAGTACTTGCAAAACACTCACCGAAGAGAAACGTTGGGGTTGATGAGCTTGTGGTACGCTTATACTTATCCCTGGTCGATCGACCAATAGCCCTAGCTCCTAAAATTGTAGGCTTAGCGATCGATCAGACAATAGTCGACATACATTCAGGCCTCATTTGGTTCATAGGGTAGGAAAATCGTAGCAAAAGCATATAGAACGTGCAACACAAAATCATAGCAGTGCAGAGACGTACTCCCTCCGTTCCAAAATAGATGACCTGGGCGGGCTAGTTTGGCCTAGTGGGTTTCAGTGATATGACGTGGTACAGTGCCGTCCAGTCTTCGCGTGTGGTAGTAGTATTGCGGGTACAGTAAGTTTTCTTGAAGAAGCGGAATTCAACGAAGTCATGATGGTTCCTTCGTCCGAACAACTTACAGTGGGAAAGGTTGGGCCTGCGATACGACCTGGGTAGACCAGGATAATTCTGTGCATGGCAGGTGGACCAGGATGGTCGACGTCCCACATGTCGGCGAATGAAAGCATTCTTTCCGATATAGAGGACGAGCAACGAGTATTCATTGTTTATTTTTGATGAAAGCTATTATCTCCACTATTACTCCTTGACTTTGTCAATGCCTCTCTCTCCTCCACATAAGCGGGGACTACTTGCTATGCATGCAGCGGGCAGCTGGCGTCTTGAGGGGCCAGGGCAGTGAGAGCGGGCTCCGGAAGCAGTCCGGACTCCAGCATGGCCCACCTCACATTATCACCATGTATTTCTTGGAGTCCGTGCGCGGCGAGCGGGCGATCTCTTCCCCCTCCCCCGTTTCTCTCTTCTCAGCCGACGCCCGCCGAGCGATTAGATTTTGGCTATCGACGGTTTATTCAATTACGGTCCCACATGTCAGTGAAACTGCAAGACAACACGTGTCCCCTCTGGTGAGCGGCGCCGGACTGTCGGGGTTGCGACGCGTACGAGTCGTAAGTGTGCCGCCTTTTCCTTTAGAACTTGCGAAGCGTAACATTTTCACACGATCGATCGATAGAAATCTAGAACAAAATGACGAGGGCGGTCCTTTCCCGCTCATTAGGCGGGCTAGTTCGAGTGATATGATGTGCTACAGTGCCATCCACTTGCTCCATTTTTATGTAAGCAAGAGTTTACACTCTTACGCGGGAGGAGTGTGAAACACCACGGATCTGATTTTGATCGAGGGATAACTGTTCCCTGCCAAATAATGGAGGATTCGGCTCAAAAAAATAATGGAGGATTGTTAGCGATTATAACATGATAGTTAGGGCATCTCCAGCGCTGGCCCACAAATTTACACCGGCATCTGTCTGAGGACACTGATGGATGCCATCCGATGCTGCCCGCATACCTTTCGATAACTATATGAACTAACCGAACGAAATTCGTGCAAACAAAGCAAATTTCAAATTAACCGGATGAAATTCATTACATTTCGAAAACTTTTCCTACAAACTGGATGAAATTCATTACATATTTCGCACAAACCGTACTAAACCTACTGTAGACCTAATCTAAACAATTGTCGGCGCCCGACCACCATGTCTGGCCATGAACCAGAGAAAGCCGGCCATTGCCTTCGCCTCCTCCTCATCCGCCTCGATAACCTCCTCCTCCGGCCGGAGCACAAGGTTATGAAGATTTCCGCCTCCACGTCACCGTCAAGCGGCTAATTGGCCGCCGATGTTTTACCCCACCAAGCTTGGCGTCGACTGAGTGGAGTAGCGGTGGCCTTCCCGGGACCAGAGCGGCGGCGACCTACCGTGTACTACTCTTCCTCGCTGTCGGCTGCGCCCGAGCATGCACGCCGGCTTTGTGGTCGCAGCGGCGGAGGGCGGCCTGGGGGGTGCCGGCGATCTCCTTCGTTTGCTCCTGTGACAGTACGTCAAAGAGAGCTTTGGAGCGCGCCCGGAGCGGAGCCGCCGATGTCCCTCGTCTGCTCCTGCGACAGTACATCCAATAGAGCTTCGGAGCGCTAGGAGGCCATGGTTGAAGTGGTGCCGACAGAAGGAAGGGACCAGAGGAGAATAAGTATGGGTCTTTGGCTATGGCTGGGAGCTGGGACTCAAGTTAATATAGCGGGTGAATGGCAATGAGCCGCGGCAGACGGATGGACAACTGGCGCCGGAGTAGGTTCGTCGGGCGTGAATGCGGACGCTGCTTCAGTGACTTAACTACATATGCGTTTGGGTTACTGACATGTGGGCCCAATGGGCGTCTGGCCCGCATGTCAGTGACACACCAATTTCACCTACAGTTAAGTCTGGTGAATGCAACATTGACATTCTGGAGAGACGGTGACCGTTTCAGGCGGGAAGCGCGCGCTAGCGATGGAAGGGGTTTCGGTGTGCAGTGGCACTAAGATCGGTCGCTCGCAATAGTACATACTTCGTACCATACTACCATAGTACCCTCTCTACCTTAGGTTCTTTTATAGTTTGTCGTTGTGATGGACGATATACATGAGCAAGCGGTCCGAGTATGACCATTGGTGTTGAGTCAGGTGAATACATGCTTGGCGTTCGCGTAGGCCTCCATCAAACGTCTAAACAATAATGTCAGGCACCGTCGGGGTGCGCAGGTGACGGGCTCGCCATTTGCGTTGCGCCTGAGCAGGACTTTGATTTAGAGGGCGACGTGCATGCATTAGCATGCTTTGACAGCGTGAGCGTGAGTGTCTGACGCGAAGTATTTCATTCTCATTTGGCTGACGAGGGTGCGTTGCAGCGACGAGTCCGTGGTTTGATTCCCCACATACGCATAATTTTGGTTTTTACAGTATTTCTTTCTCCATTCACAGGTAGGCCCGCGTAGATAGATAAAGAACACGAGCTGATGAGGCGCATGCGGACTGTTTGATTGGTCAACCATACAAATACGGAGCTATACGCTGAGCCAGCGACCGTATAATCACCATATCTCGTATACAATGATTAAAGTGAGCTATCAAGACAAGTTCGATGACTGCCAATTCATTTTACTCGGTAATAAATGACCAGGATTGAAGGGGAATCCTAATTTGCTTTGTCTTCTCTCCTTGAGCTCTTGACAAACCAATGCACTATACGATTGTCCGGCCACTCCACCCCAGAGCTCTCACCTAGCGTCGTTCATGCCACCGCGCCGCACACTAACCGGTAAGGCAGCGATGGCATCCCGCCGCGCCGAGTTCCTCGCCGCCCACGAACACACACAAACTGGTAGGGAAGTGATGGCATCCCGCCGTGTCGAGTTCATCGCCGCTCGCGACAACTATGTGGGAGGAATTTGAAGATGCCAAGGCCGAATGGGCGGTAGAGCAAGAGGCGGCCAAAGCCACACAGAGGGAGCGGAAAAGTCAGAAAGCACTCAAGAAAAGAGAGGCCCGCCGACGCAAGAAAGAAAAGGACGCACGCGCTGCTGCGGAGAGGTCGGCGGAGATCCAAGCACGGTGGGGTGTCGCTGACAAAGCCGGGAAGGAGAACGACGGCGTCTGGCCAGCATGTGAGAAGTAGTAGTACTAGTAGTTAGTGTGTGTGTCTGTGTCTGAGTACGAGCATGTACCAGTACTACTAGTTACTATTGTAGTTTTTAGAGCAAATTACCAGTACATTAGCCTAGAATAAATGGAAAAATTCCTATCCTATGCATCAAATGGCATCTCTTTCTCTATAGGAATTGAGATGCATGTCATCTCACTTCCTATGATTTTCATATTCCTATCCTATGAACGAAAGGAGGCCTCTGTTGGAGTAAATACTGTAGCTAGCAGTACTGCTGGTACAGTAGTTTTCTTCAAGAAGCGGAATTCAACGAAGTCATGATGGTTCCTTCGTCCGAGCAACTTCAAAGTGGGAAGTAGGCCTGTGATTTGACGGCTCATTAGTCATTGTTACTGCGGCGCGATGACCTGGGTGACTCTCCCTTGGAGTTCTGCGTGCATGGCAAGTGCACCAGGATGGTCGACGTCCCACATGTATTCTTTCCGATATCGAGGAGCAAGGAAACCACGTGGTATAGTATCACTGCTGATTGGTTCGCAAAAAAATAGTATCACTGCCGATTTATAATTATTTTTTATTTCTGATGAATGCTAGCGTTTCAACTCTTACGATGAAGGGTGCCAAACACGGCAAGTGCTGGGCGTCCCACACATCAGCGAAAGGAGTGGGACATGAACAGCGTGGTAGAGCCCAGCGTAAAAAACAACGTGGTAGAGCGTCTCCACTTCTTCCACTTCTGGGTCGGAGACCACACGTAGTAGTACTTAGTGGTATGAACAATACAAAGTGCGACCTGGAGAGAAAGACACGTCTAGTTGGAAGGTCTCGGGGCATACACGTAAACAAATATAAAAGTTAATATGTGCCTCCAACTAATATAGTAGTAGTAGAGTACTTAGGCACGTACTCCATAACATCACCGTGCATTGCACGTACAACATTTAGTGGTAGTACGTAGTAAGAGACATATGCCGCCCAAGAGTTCCCTTCTCGACCTACTTTTGGGTGTTTGGTAGAGTGTATGGAGGGTGCATGAGTCCACACTAGTTTAGCACAAATACACTAGAAGCATGCATGAAGAGAGCATGCATGAAGAGGGGTGTTGAGTTGAGCATGCATGAAGAGGGAACAACTATGCTGAGACGAGAACGCAACCAAACACATACTGTATGCCACGCATGTTCATACCATTTGTGCCTTTCTACTTCACTTACTATGCTACATTACTCAGGTTCGTACGTCCACTCCTGGGTACATGTCCGTCTCGTAGTTCCAGTGCCACGTGTTCTTCATATAGATGAAACGATCGTTGCATAACACGTGTGCCTTGATGCTAGATGTCTCGCGTGTTGGCAAAAGGATGAACAAAGCTCACGTAAAAAAATAGAGTGGAAGAACATAGATTCCGGACGACCGAGAAGGAGCAAGGAACCTCGTGGTGGAGCGTCTGCACTCATAATATTTAATATTATTCAGCGATATAAAATTAACCAATCATCTCCACAGTTGACTGGAAGAGTACGAAACACGGCAGCCCAGTGTAGTTGCATCATACTAGTACATGGCTAACCCACGCTATCACCATATTTCTTGGCTTCCGTGTGACACCTATCTCTAGTAATCCAGCAGCCTATATCGCTTCTCCCTCCTCTGCTCTATCAAAGTGCGACGGGCTGGCGTTTCTACCGTCAATTGAGGTCGGTTAACTATCACATGTTAGCGACATGCCAAGAGCATTCTAAAAAAATTCCTTTCATGTTCCGTTTTCAAAAAGAAAAAATCCTTTCACGTACGAATTTGCTTGTATGCTTTGAGCAACTTGCATGTCCTATACTGCTCCTGTTTGATACTCTAACTTAGCTAGAGGTTAGACTAACTCACGACTAACCGTGAACTAACTGTAGCCAAAGA
>NC_041387.1:128269382-128291884 GCF_002162155.2 Triticum dicoccoides
TAAGTGTGATTGTGCGTTTTGCCCATCTAGGCGGAAGTTATGTGCACAAAAGAGGAGAACGATTCGATGTGGCATTAGGATTGAGGGTAATTAACTATGTATGGAGACATAGAGACCTTGAACGTGCATGTGTGAGAGGTATACATGTATACGTGGGATGTGTGTGTGTGCGCGCGCGCATGATCGAGATAAAAGAAAGAAGACATAAGTCCTAAGATCAACGACATGGGAGAGACGGATCGGTATGACAATATGCATGCATGTGAGAATGCAGGGAAGAAGGCCCGACAATTGAGCATGTGTTTTTGTCTTAAGAGATAGTGGTGTGGGCTGGAGCATGCATCTATGGCGAGCAGAGGGGGTGAGGCGCAATGATTGTGCAAAAGAGATCAACCTATAAATGTATATGTATGTATAGTGTGGGTGATAGGAAGCAAGACTCCGTGCGAGAAAGAAATGTTGACGGAGAAACTACAGATAGATACAGAGATGGAGATGCTAGCTAGAGAGACATCCGTTAGTTTGGGTGTCGGAGATGACCGTCGGGTGGTTCAAAGGGTGAAGTTATATATGTGTGTGAGAGGGCACTTGACTGCATGTAGAGAGAAACATATGTAGTGTGCGAGATAGGAATCAAGAGTGAGGGCGAGAAAGAAGGTTGATGGAGAAACAGATAAATAGAAAGATCAAGATGCTGGCTAGTGTGCGCTAGAGATAGGAGTCGAGTGGATCAGAAGGCTGGGTTATGTGTGTGGGTGTGAGATAGATAGAGAGAGGGTGCATGTGAGTCACATACAAACAGATATCAGAGAGAAATGAGATCCAGAGAGACGGAGTTTTGTGTCTACGAGAGATAAAGATATTTCACAACGAGAGTGATAGCTAGAGATACATATGAGGGAATGCAAGATATCTCTAGGGAGAGAGGGTGTGTTTGAGCGACATACAAGAGAACAATGGAGAAATATGAGATCCTGGGAGACAGAGTTTGTGTTTGTGTGTGAGAAAGAGATATTGAAGAGGAAGAGTGATAGGTTCTCATATCTAAGGAGCGAAAGACATCTCTGTATGAGGGGTGTGCGAGTGGCACACATGGGAATAGTTGAGAGAAATGAGACCCCGGGAGACAAAGTTTTGTGTTTGTGTGAGAGAAAGAGATTCCACATGGAGAATCATAGCTAGAGACACATAGCAGGGAGTGAGATATACTTAGAGAGAGATAGAGTGATGAAGGTCGAGGGAGAGAGTACCGTCAGTGTGTTATGAAGACAAAAGATCATTGTCGACATACATGTAGCACAAGAGATGCCTGAGAGACAATAACGTGTATAGGTCCAGAGAGATAGTCATATATAAGCATGAGTGATAGCTATATGAGACGAATATCTGGATAAAAGGGGATTCAAATATTTAAACTGGAGATCACGACATCGATAATATCATAACGCAAATTGGTGTATCAAACATGCATATTCATTTGAATTTGGGCACACGTGTAATGTTATATAGTTTATCAATATTGATGATCCATAGATTCTTCAATTACAAACAATGCATGGTTTATATGCAATTAATGCCTAAACGGGATTACACTATATGTTGCGTGTGTGAAACACATTATACATGTTTGAGAAGTTAAAAAAAACCGCATGAAACACACATTAATTGGAGACAGTTAGCGAGGAATGCATACATTGGATTTCAACATAAAGTGGTTTCAAATATTTGAAAATACAAATTGATGGATACAACCTTATGAATCTGAGATCATGCCATTTGTAAACCATATTTATGTATAAATGGTGTTGTGCTTTTGAAAGTGTATATATAAAAATGATGTATATAGAATGTAATTCCAATTGAAAAGGGATCCCGCCCGAAAAAAAATAGTAGAATACAAACGGGATTCGAATTGAGTTGGCACGGGAAACGTGCACTGTGCAAAATTTGAACGAAGCGGGGAAAGCCGCAGTAACCGCGCGAAACCAAAATCTGCGAGATGGAAATCACTACTGCCTATCCCTGCCGCGCAAAGCCTATCTGCTGGATTTCTATAGGTTTCGATAGGGGTAGGTTTGTAATTTCACCCAAACATGACGTAACCGCCTCTCACCCGGATTCATACACGGTGGGCGCCAAAACACAGTGTGCCCTCGGCCGAAATCGACTCCCTCCCCGATTCATATTCATACACGGTGGGCGCCAAAAACAAACTCTCGTCAGCAAATATTCGGTGTATGCGAGATTACCGTCCTATCCCCAACCGACTAATGTTGTTGTGATGTAGTAGAAATTTGAAACGGGGGCTAAGTTTGTAAATTTCCTCGCATTTGAGACAAGCGCGCCCTAAATACATGGTTCCCCCCTACCTCTCTACCTTCCTTTTCCCCATTCGTACTATGTGGGCGCCAAAACACCCTCTCCACCTGTCGGTGTCAAAACCGGCGGATCTCGGGTAGGGGGTCCCGAACTGTGCGTCTAGGCGGATGGTAACAGGAGACAAGGAACACGATGTTTTTACCCAGGTTCAGGCCCTCTCGATGGAGGTAAAACCCTACTCCTGCTTGATTGATATTGATGATATGGGTAGTACAAGAGTGGATCTACCACGAGATCAAGGATGCTAAACCCTAGAAGCTAGCCTATGGTATGATTGTTGTAATGGTTGTGTGTCCTACAGACTAAAACCCTCCGGTTTATATAGACACCGGAGAGGGCTAGGGTTACACAGAGTCGGTTACAATGGTAGGAGATCTACATATCCGTATCGCCAAGCTTGCCTTCCACGCCAAGGAAAGTCCCATCCAGACATGGGACGAAGTCTTCAATCTTGTATCTTCATAGTCTTGGAGTCCGGCCGATGATGATAGTCCGGCTATCCGGACACCCCCTAGTCCAGGACTCCCTCAATAGCCCCTAAACCAGGCTTCAATGACGATGAGTCCGGCGCGCATATTGTTCGGCATTGCAAGGCGGGTTCCTCCTCCGAATAATTCATAGAAGATTGTGAACACCATGATAGTGTCCGGCTCTGCAAAATAAATTCCACATTCCATCGTAGAGAGAATAACATGTGCACAAGTTCAATCTGCTGATGTATTCTATGGCATGACGTCACGCCACTACCAAGCCTTTTCTTGAATCGTTTTTTATTATACCACCTCAGCACGTTTAGCGAAGCGGTTTCCTTGGCACGTCTTGTCGAAGCAGAGATCGTGTTCCCCTTATTACGGGATCCCCATCAATACGGACGTGGTTAACCCAACCGCGCCATTGATGGTGGAGCTTGGGAGATAAGCGAGTTTTACCAGGCCGGTGGGGACGCATAGTCTTCGTCCGCCTATATATATAAGGGGATAAGGATCCACCCTTTACCTACGCCTTCTTCCTCCTTTGCTTATCCATCTCCGCGCACTCGAGCTCCAGCGCCCAAGTTCGCACATCTCGTCTCGACCTTCTCCAGCCATGTCCGGAGCGGGAGGCAAGTGGTTGGCCTCCTCCGTTACGGAGGGGCACATCGAAAAGCTGCGCGGCGCCGGATACCTTTCCAGTGACATCGTGCACCGGCTGCCCGACGAGGGGCAGCTCATCCCCACCCCCAGGCCCCATGAGAGGGTCGTATTCCTTCCCCACTTCCTCCGCGGACTGGGCTTCCCACTTCATCCCTTCGTCCGGGGGCTCATGTACTACTACGGCCTAGACTTCCACGATCTGGCGCCAAACTTCATCCTCAACATCTCGGCGTTTATCGTCGTGTGCGAGGCCTTCCTCTGCATCCAGCCCCACTTCGGCTTGTGGCTCAAGACCTTCAATGTCAAGCCGAAGGTTGTGAAGGGCGTCCAAGCGGAGTGCGGAGGCGCCATGGTGGGCAAAATGCCCAACGTCACCTGGCTCGAGGGGGCCTTCGTGGAGTCCGTCAAGGGGTGGCAATCGGGGTGGTTCTACATCACCGAGCCGCGTGACCCTAAATGGGCAGCGACCCCCGAGTTCAGATCTGGCATCCCCATGCAGCTCACCTCCTGGAAAGAGAAGGGCTTGCTATGGGGCAGTTCGGAGGAGCTGACAGGACTCCAGTCCTGTCTCCAGACCTTGGTGAACAAGAAGCTTAGGCTTGTCAATGTGATCCAGGTCATGCTCGTCCGCCGGATTCTCCCCTGCCAACAGCGGGCCTTCAATTTGTGGGAGTTCGATCCGGCACAGCACCGGACCCTGAGTGGGCTCTTCGACACGACGTACGAAGCTGCCTGGAGGGTGTTGTTCAAGGGCGGAGAAGCCCCCGCATCCGCGACGGAAGACCGCGGATTCAGCACCAAGCGCCCAGCCGGCGAGGTAAGCTTTGTTATCCTCTATGGGACACTTATTTTCTTTCATAGTTCGACTCTATGTGGGATATAAAACTCCCAATGCCTTTGACAGGACTGGCAGAGGACGTCCGGACAGGTAGACTGTCCGGCTCCCCTTCCCGAAGACCCAGCGGACGCTCGTTTAACGGGGCTGCTAGTCCCGACACTTTATGTGGTGCCAGAGAAGAAGGCCAAGAAGAAGGCCACGGAAACTCGAAGAAGTTCCCAGCGCCAGGTGATATCGGACTCATCGTCCGATGGCTCCAAGGCGGACTCCTCCCCCGAAGACGAGGAGGAGAAAGAGGACTCTCCCCCGGAGGGGGGAGAGAGGAAAAGGAAGGCTTCCCCAACGGGGGAGGCCGAAGGGTCCAAGAGGGGAAGGACCCTTCCCCCGGACAGCTCCGCCAATGCCAATGTTGGCGACGAAGAGTGGCCCTCAAGGACCAGGCCTCCAGAAAGATCGTAAGTATCCGGATTCCTGAATGATTTATAATTTCTCTTTTGTGTCACATAGTGTCCTTCTAATGTCGCACACTACCTGTAGTCCAGCCGATGATGATCTTCCCGCTTCATCAAGCGGGTCCTTGGCTCCGTCGGACGTGGATTCCATTCCGACCGCCTCCACCCCTCGTGATGCTGACGACGCCGAGGTGGGATCCCAGGAGGGGACCCATCAGGAGGAGGCTCCGGAGGTGCCGCAAGGCAGCCTCCCAGACTTGTGTCGCACTCCATGCCGGAACCCGCAGTGGTTCCGGAGTCCGGCAGGCGGCCCCTTCGTAAGAAGGGCAAGACCGTGACGCCGGCAGCCTCCATTCAACCGGAGGCGCCGGACAACTTGTTGGAGGCGCTTAACGGCACTTCCATCGAGGAAGAACACCGCACTATCATGAGTGCGGTGATTCAGAAGGTTCAGCTCGCCAAGAGCGGGCTGACCGAAGCCTGCAGTAGCCTTCTAACAGGCTTTGAGGTAAGAAGTTTAAAATATGTAATGTGATACCGCATAGACAGTAGCCCCTGATGCTCGGTTCGGTGTTCGGAAAGAAAAATCGGACTGAGGATCTAAAAAAGATATACGCAGGAGTGCTAAAAATTATGTCAATATGGGTTTGCAGGCTGCGCTGCTGACCTCTGCCGCACTGACTGCAGAGGTTGGTGCTTTGAAGCCGGACCTCGAGTGGTCCGAGCAAGAGCTCGGCCTTGCCAAGAATCAGCTCGAGGACAAAGAAGGTGAGTAACACCACTTTTAAATTTGTACCTTACAGAAAAGGATTTTGGTTGCAATAGAAATAACAAGGATAACATGGGCACTGCAGGGGCCACGAACGAGGTGGCGACCCTGAAGGAGGTCGTGTCCGCAGCCGAACGCAATGCGGCCGTGGAATGAGCGGAGCGAGAGAAGCAGGAGGCGCGGGTGGCGGAGGTGCGGCAAGAGCTCCAGGCTCTCATGGAAAAGCATGAGAGTTTGGAGCGCGACTCGAAGACTCGAGAGTCCGAGCTTGCCTCGGCTCTTGAAAGTGGCAAGGCCGCTAAGGCCGAGGCCCATAAGGCCCTCCACGAGATTGAGGCGGTGAAGAAGATAGCGGCGGGTAAGGCATTTTTCTTGCAAAGCAAGCATGTGAATGTAAATTGCCTGTTACTTACCCGAATTCGGAGCTCTCCAGGGGCGTTTGCAGATCTGCCTCGCAACGTGTCCGATGCCGCCGCATTCTACCGGGCCGAGGAGGGGAGCTCAACGGAGAAGGTCTTCTGGTCTCAGTATGCTGAGGCCGGACATCCGGTGCCCCCTAGCGACCAGCCGAAGCAGCTGGTCGAGCTCCACAAGGTAGCCGAGCAGGCCATGAAGGGCCTCATAGTCCGGCTATGGCCTGAAGAGGCCATGCCTGGGAGCTACTTCGGTCTCGTGCGGCGGCTAGTGGATGTGTGCCCCTGGGTGGATGTCATCAAGCGCTCCGCCTGCATTGAAGGTCCCCGTCGGGCCCTTGCCCGCGCAAAAGTGCACTGGGGCAGGCTGGATGCTGAGAGGCTTATCACAGACGCACCACCAGCGGGCAAGGAGTATCGTACGCCCAAAATGTACTATAAGAGTGTCCTGAAGGGTGCCCGCAAGATTGCGGATGAGTGCCCCAAAGATGTAATTATTGAATGAACTCGCAATGTGTTATCCTGTGCGCTGAAAACTTTGTTCATATGCGCTAAGCAACGCTTATTGATTTAAAATATTACCTTCTGTGCGGCCGTTTATTAAATCTGAGAGATGGCAAGTCGTCGGCTTCAGCCCCCATGCCACGAGTGCTGGGGTGTTCGGGATAAACTTGAGCACTCTTGTTCCCATTTTTGGGTCCATCTAGGGAGGCGCTCAACACAACGAACACGGCAATGGACTTATAATGCTTGAACACTCTCACTTAGCCATTGAATTCTATAATTTTAAATTTCGGCGAAGCCCCTAGTATTCGGAAGACTGAGTTTGGGGCGCTATCCACGCCTGGGCCGGATGAAGCCGGTTCCTCGCTCTAAGCGGCATAAGTCTTGAAGGACTCGAAAAGACCTCTCGAACAGCGACCAACTCTCGCCTTATCATGATAGTCAGTTTTAGCTTTCTCCACTGAGGCGCTCGCCCAGCTCAACCGGGGCGCAATCGCAGTGGTTCTCCCAGTGCTACCTTAGCCGACAGAACGGAACGTAAGGTACCAAAACATGGGAGCCGGGCAAACCCAACTATTGACCCAAGACATGATTCGGAGCCGATGCATATAGTGCTATAAGTTCGGGGTGCCGCACTTGTGAAAGTGTTCGGACTTATCACACCATAATGTGGCGAACATAAGCCCCTGGTGTATTCGGCCGTACCAGAGTGTGCGGATGCAAGATGTCATAAATGAACATATATAAGAAAAGGAATGCAATTATAAGCGAAAAAGTGATGCATTGTTTATTCAAGGAATTTTGCCATGAGTGCAGAACGATACAAATAGTGCGGTAAGCAAGGGATTGGACTATTTTAAACATGTCCCCCTCCAGGGGTGGGCTGCGGACTGGTGTATTTAACAAATTTAATGTTCATAATGGAGACCACCTGAGCGTTCGTCGTAGCCTTTGTCCCTCTCTGGTTGTTGCATCGTGAGTTCGGCAGATCTACTGCCGGACAGAGCCTCTGGTGAAAGGAGTCCTGTAGAAAAATAAAATAAAAAAAGAAGAAAAAAGAGTGACACACTTGGGAGCCCCTGGTGTGGTCAAGCCGCACTCTGGGCCTGTCGTGGTCGTGCCCATCCCCCTATGCCCATGGTATCTCCAAAGCGTAATGATGTACGCGAAGAGCTGGTCTTGCAATCATGCAAGGGCTGGGGTTGGGGCTGCATTGCTACGCGTGTTCGGAACGTGCCAGGTGGTCTTGATTGATGTTACTCCGGGCGCGTTTGGCCATGTCCGGTCGTTTAATGGCCAGACTCGAAAATTGCCTTAAAAGGCTGCTCTGTACTTCTGCCGCGAGAGCCGCTGTGTGTTCCTCCGTTCGGAGGGAGCGTTCAGTATTTCCGTTGACCGTGATGACTCCACGAGGGCCTGGCATCCTGAGCTTAAGGTATGCATAATGCGGTACCGCGTTGAATTTTGCAAACGCGGTTCGTCCGAGCAGAGCGTGATAGCCACTGCGGAACGGGACTATGTCGAAGATTAACTCCTCACTTCAGAAATTATCCGGGGATCCGAAGACCACTTCCAGTGTGACTGAGCCTGTACAATTGTCCTCTACACCTGGTATGACGCCTTTGAAGGTCGTCTTTGTAGGTTTAATCCTTGAGGGGTCTATGCCCATCTTGCACATTGTATCCTGATAAAGCAGGTTCAGGATGCTGCCGCCGTCCATCAGGACTCTAGTGAGGTGAAATCCATCGATGATTGGGTCTAAAACCAATGCGGCGAATCCTCCATGGCGGATACTGGTCGGGTGGTCCCTTTGATCAAAAGTGATCGGGCAAGAGGACCATGGATTGAACTTCGGGGCGACTGGCTCCATCGCATATACGGCCCTAAGTGCACGCTTCCGCTCCCTCTTGGGTATATGGGTTGCGTATATCATGTTTACCATCCGCACTTGTGGGGGGAAACCCTTCTGTCCTCTATTGTTCGGCGGCCGAGTCTCTTCCTCATCGTCGCTGTGCAGCCCCTTGTCATTGTTTTTGGCAATTAACTTGCCTGCCTGCTTGAATACCCAACAATCTCTGTTGGTGTGATTAGCTGGCTTTTCGGGGGTGCCATGTATCTGGCAAGAGCGGTCGAGTATTCGGTCCAAATTGGACGGACCCAGAGTAGTTCTTTTGAAAGGCTTCTTCCGCTGACCGGGTTTAGAGTCTCTGAATCCGGTGTTGACTGCCGTATCCTCATTGTTATCGCCGTTAACGCGGCGTTTGTTTTTGTTTCAACGCGACCTGCCATTGTGGTCCTTAGTATCTGGACTGCAAGCATTTTTGCTGAGGTTGTTGCTGCGAGCTAGCCAGCTGTCCTCTCCCGCACATAAGCGGGTCATGAGTGATGTGAGGGCTGCCATGGATTTCGGCTTTTCCTGTCCCAGGTGCCGGGCTACCCACTCGTCGCGGATGTTATGTTTGAAGGCTGCAAGGGCCTCTGCATCCAGACAATCGATGATTTAGTTTTTCTTTGTCAAGAACCGTGTCCAGAATTGTCTGGCCGATTCGTCTGGCTACTGAATTATGTGGCTGAGGTCATCGGCATCTGGTGGCCGCACATAGGTTCCCTGGAAGTTGTCGAGGAATGCGGCTTCCAGGTCTTCCCAACACCCAATTGACTCTGCGGGCAAGCTATTGAGCCAATGCCGAGATGGTCCTTTAAGCTTGAGTGGGAGATACTTGATGGCATGGAGATCGTCGCCGCGGGCCATATGGATGTGGAGAAGATAATCTTTGATCCAAACCGCGGGGTCTGTTGTGCCATCGTAGGATTCGATGTTTACGGGTTTAAACACTTCAGGGATTTGATGATCCATTACTTCGTCAGTGAAGCATAGCGGGTGTGCGGCGCCTCTGTATTGAGCAATATCACGACGCAGCTCGAGAGAGTGTTGTCTGCTGTGTTCGGCCCGGCCGGGGTTATTGTATCCGGCGCGATGGTATTCGTCGCGGGTCGTGCGGCGCCCTCGTGATCCGTAGATGGATATGGATTGCCTTGCTTTGTCCTCCAATACGTCCCGCAAGTCCGGCGTGTTCCCTTTTGGCTTCGTACTTTTGGAGCGATGCCGGGGTACGGTTTTGGTTGAGGGCCTGGATGCCTCTTTGTCGCGACCACGTGGTGGTCGATCTGCCGTATCGTGCGCTGGTGAGGAAGGTATGTACGCTTCCTCCTCTAGTCGGGGGAGCAACTTGCGTCTTGGGTAGCTTTTGGAGGGGCGTTCGAGTTTATACTCTTCGGCCGCGAGGACCACGGTCCATCGATCGGCCAGCAGGTCCTGATCAGCTTGAAGCTGCTGCTGCTTTTTCTTTAGGCTATTTGCCGTGGCGATAAGCCTGCGCTTGAAACGCTCTTGTTCGACGGGATCCTCGGGGACGACAAATTCGTCATCGTTGAGGCTTGCCGCGAACTTGGGAGGCATATAGTTATAATCCTCGACCTCTTCGTCTGCCGCCCTCTCGTGAGGGCTTGCTTCTGCATCCTCCTGCGCTAAGTCTTGCTGGAGGGGATTATCATCGGCACTCTCTGGGGTATTATTATCTCCTGTGCTGGAATCTCCATTCTTGTTGTGGCGGGATTTAGAGCGGCGCCGCTGACGCCGGCGCTTGGGCTGCTTCTTTAAAGAATCTGCCTCCGCTGCTTCTTCGTCGTCCCCGTCTTTTGGGGTGTCCACCATGTATATGTCGTACGACGAGGTGGTCTTCTAGTGCCCTGTAGGCGCTGGTTCCTGTTCGTCTCCGGCATCGTCGTCCATAGCGTCGATGTCTTCGGAGTCATAGTCTAGCATGTCGGTTAGATCGTCGACAGTGGCTACAAAGTGGGTGGTGGGTGGGCTCTGAATTTCTTCGTCGTCCGTATCCCAACCATCCTGGCCATAGTCCGGCCAGGACTCTCCGGATAGCGAGAGATGCTTTAGCGAATTTAGGATGTCGCCAAAGGGCGAGTGTTGGAAGATGTCCGTGGCGGTGAATTCCATAACCGCGCCCAATCCGATTCGATTGGCAGGGGCGCGGGAGGTCCGGAGCCCGGCAAGGAGTCTGGCACCTCAGAGTCACAAGCTTCGCGAGGGACAAGGGTAGTGTTCGGCTCCATCGTCGTGGAAGTTGAAGCCCCCGAGGCGGTGTCCAACCACCGGTCCTCGATCTGGGCGATCGGCTCCGAGCTAAGAGCCGGAGCGGACTCGTGTGCGGCTACCAAGGCACTGTTCGGCGGCAGAGCTAGATCATGCCCATCGTAACAGTGCGGCACGCTTGGCTGTGGCTCGAGCCCGTCGAAGATCAAGTCCCCGCGGATGTCCTAGGTGCCGGGCCAGCCACTCGTCGCGGATGTTATGTTTGAAGGCTGCGAGGGCCTCTACATCCGGACAGTCGATGATTTGATTTTTCTTTGTTAAGAACCGTGTCCAGAACTGTCTGGCCGATTCGTCTGGCTGCTGAATTATGTGTCTTAGGTCATCGGCATCTGGTGGTCGCACATATGTGCCCTGGAAGTTGTCGAGGAATGCGGCTTCCAGGTCCTCCCAACACCCAATTGACTCTGCGGGCAAGCTGTTAAGCCAATGCCGAGCTGGTCCTTTAAGCTTGAGTGGGAGATACTTGATGGCGTGGAGATCGTCGCTGCGGGCCATATGGATATGAAGGAGATAATCTTCGATCCAAACCGCGGGGTCTGTTGTGCCATCGTAGGATTCAATGTTCACAGGCTTAAACCCTTCAGGGATTTGATGATCCATTACTTCGTCTGTGAAGCATAGTGGGTGTGCGGCGCCTCTATACTGAGCAATATCACGACGTAGATCAAGAGAGTGTTGTCTGCTATGTTCGGCCCGGCCGGAGTTGCTGTATCCGGCATGACGGTAGTCGTCTTGGGTTGTGGGGCGCCCACGTGATCCGTAGATAGATCTGGATTGTCTTGCCTTGTCCTCCAATATATCTCGCAAGTCCGGCGCATTCCCTCGTGGCGTCGTACTTTTCGAGCGGTGCCGGGGTACGGTCCTCATGGAGGGCCTAGATGCCTCTCTGTCGCGACCACGGGGTGGTCGGTCTGCCGTATTGTGCGCTGGTGATGAAGGTTTGTATGCTTCCTCCTCTAGTCGGGGGAGCAACTTGCGTTTTGGGTAGCTCTTGGAGGGGCGTTCGAGTTCATACTCTTCGGCCGCGAGGACCTCGGTCCATCTGTCGGCCAGCAGGTCTTGATCAGCTTGAAGCTGTTGCTGCTTTTCTTTAGGCTATTTGCCGTGGCGATAAGCCTGCGTTTAAAACGCTCTTGTTCGACGGGATCCTCTGGCACGACGAATTCATCGTCGTTGAGGCTTGCCTCGTCTCCGGAGGGAGGCATGTAGTTTTCATCCTCCTCGTCTGCCGCTCTCACTTGAGGGCTGGCTTCCCCGTCCTCCTGCGCTGAATCTTGCTGGAGGGGGTTGTCTTTGGCACTCTCTGGGGTGTTATTATCTCCGGTGCCGGAATCTCCATTCTTACTGTGGCGGGATTTAGAGCGGCGCCGCTGACGTCGGCGCTTGGGATGTTTCTTAGAAGAATCTGCCTCCGCTGCTTCTTTGTCGTCCCCATCCTTTGGGGTGTCCACCATGTATATGTCGTATGACGAGGTGGTCTTCCAGTTCCCTGTAGGCATTGGTTCTTGATCGTCTCCGGCATCGTCGTCCATACCGTCGTTGTCTTCGGAGTAGTAGTCTAGCATGTCGGTTAGATCGTCGACAGTGGCTACAAAGTGGGTGGTGGGTGGGCTTTGAATTTCTTCGTCGTCCGCATCCCAACCATCCTAACCGCAGTCCGGCCAGAGTTCTCCTGATAACGAGAGATGCTTTAGCGAATTTAGGATGTCGCCAAAGGGTGAGTGCTGAAAGATGTCCGTGACGGTGAACTCCATGATCGGCACCCAATCGGATTCGATTGGCAGGGGCGCGGGAGGTTCGGAGTCCGGCAAGGAGTCCGGCGCCTCGGAGTCACGAGCTTTATAAGGGACAAGGTCAGTATTCGGCTCCATCACCGTAGAAGTTGCAGCTCCCGAGGCGGTCTCCAGCCACCTGTCCTCGATCTGTGCGGTCTGCTCCGAACTATGGGTCAGAGCAGACTCATGTGCGGCCTCCAGGGTACTGTCCGGTGGCAGAGCTAGATCGTGCCCATCGTGACAGTGCGGCACGCTCGGCTGTGGCTTGAACCCGTCGAAGATCAAATCTCCGCAGATGTCAGCCATGAAGTTTAGGCTTCCAAATCTGACCTGATGGCCAGGGGCGTAGCTTTCGATCTGCTCCAAATGGCCAAGTGAATTGGCCCACAGTGCAAAGCCGCCGAACATGAAGATCTGTCCGGGGAGAAAAATCTCACCCTGGACTGCGTTGTTGTTGATTGAAGGAGCCATCAAGCCTATTGGTGACGACACAGAGGAACTCTCAATGAAAGCACCAATGTCGGTGTCAAAACCGGCGGATCTCGGGTAGGGGGTCCCGAACTGTGCATCTAGGCGGATGGTAACAGGAGACAAGGAACACGATGTTTTTACCCAGGTTCGGGCCCTCTCGATGGAGGTAAAACCCTACTCCTGCTTGATTGATATTGATGATATGGGTAGTACAAGAGTGGATCTACCACGAGATCAAGGAGGCTAAACCCTAGAAGCTAGCCTATGGTATGATTGTTGTAATGGTTGTGTGTCCTACGGACTAAAACCCTCCGGTTTATATAGACACCGGAGAGGGCTAGGGTTACACAGAGTCGGTTACAATGGTAGGAGATCTACATATCTGTATCGCCAAGCTTGCCTTCCACGCCAAGGAAAGTCCCATCCGGACACGGGACGAAGTCTTCAATCTTGTATCTTCATAGTCTTGGAGTCCGGCCGATGATGATAGTCCGGCTATCTGGACACCCCCTACTCCAGGACTCCCTCACCACCCCACCCTCCTCCGTCCGCCGCCGTCCGCCACCCCATCCACCGCCGTCCTCCTCCACCATGCCGGAGCTGATACCCCGACGCTGTCGTCCGTTACAAGAGATCGACCTCTCTCATCCACGCCTTCGGACGGGGATCCTTGCATCCCGTCCTCTCGCTTCATCCCCGCCGTCGTCCACCTTGCCGGCGCCGCTCCTACGATCGTCTCATCCACCGCGCCCCGCCGCCATCGTCTACCCTCCTAGATCTGCTTCCACGCCGCTGACAGCCATCGCTACTGCAGCACCGTCAAATTCTCACCAGATGCGTACACGGCGCCGCACCAGAGGCGGTACTCTTTCGTATATGCTCAACTTATTTATCGTAGCAAGAAAATAGATCACCACTGCTTTACTCTGATTTCTTGTCTTGGTTGCGAAGTTTCCTTTGTCCAGTTTGCACCTTCAGATCCGCCATGGCACGCTCAACACTATACCCCCAATGCTTATGGTTTTCCCCTTTTATATTCCACAGTAGTTAAATCACAGTAGACTAAATTTCAAAATTGGGTCAGTCGATTTTTCAGAGCTCGCCGGAGTTCACCGGTGCGATCCAAGGGGCTCGGGTGGTTGTGGGGCCTCGCCGAACAAAGAAAACTCGACGTGGGTAGGGGTGGGGGTCGCAGAGGAACACAGGCGGTGGGGGCCGGTGGTCCGGCCGGCGGCCCGTGCGGTGTTCTGTATGGGAAGAATTAAGAGACGAGGAAGAAGAAGGGTTAGGAGACGTAGGATCTTCATCCAACCGCCTGAAATGGTCGAGAGACAGTTGGGAGTTGCATTCTTAATGCGCTCTGGTTCATCTTGTGTGGGCACTGCGCAACCAACATTTTATTATACAAAATCTGCTTGCTCTTCTTTACCATGTTCGATAGTGCTGGCCTGTACGTGATCGATAGACTTTCAATTACTAGCGGCAATACAACACTGTATTTTCAAGCCAGTTCCACTTTCCCGATTTATATATCGTGGTTATGGTGTACCCCTGTTATGTACACTATGATCTGCCTAGTTGTTGTGTGCTCTTGTTATCATGGTTTGGCAATAAACTCTCTATATAGTATATTATGAACCTATCATCTGCCAGCTATCCTTACTTCTAGAGCCTTTTTTTGTGTACTTGTGCCAGATTATATAAATGCACGCACGATATTACAGCACACATGAGCTCTCTCATCAGAATCCAGCGATAGCACATAAGTGTTTACAGGGGCGCCCCTATATTAGAATATCATCTGCATTACAAAGATAATCTCACAACTATTTATGTTTTCATGGTTCTTAGATATTATATGCAATTACAGTGAATATCAGAATCCGCGCATCAGAAGAATGTTGTGGAAAACTGCAATGACTTACAAAATTGGCACCAAGGCATTGAGTGCCATTCTGGAAGCAATGAAACTCGTACGCTCCCCACCTGTTGATTCTTGTTCAGAATATCATCCTAATGACTATTCTAACCTCGAGGAGTCAAAGGCAGATGGCCTGTCCTGTTCACCCATCAAGGTGCCTGTTCTAATTTGGCGAGGTTTTATTGATTGCGCGTATCTTGCATATGTTGTCTTGCATTTCTTCTACTTTGTTGCACCACCATCTGCTTAGTTTACTCATCATATAACTCGAGATGACATGCCCATCCATTATTAATACATATTCGATCTGTTGTCATACCATGTTTTTCCACTCAAATGTTGTTCTTGTGCATCAGACATCAAAAAGGAAGAGGGTGATTGCCGAACCTGAAGGAGCACCAGCAAAGTCATTCAAAACCGTGGTGGTGCCAGAGAAATCAGACAGCGCCCCACTTATATTGGCTGTACAACCAGTGACACAAAACATAGGATCGACTCCAGCAGACTGTACCCATACTTCACTGGCCACACCACTAGCCCCACCACACAGGACCTGCACTCCAGCAAAAGGTATACCGATTTCATTTGCCATAGCACCAGCCATACCACAGAAAAATCCCACTCTAGCAAAAAGTACAACAAGTCCACCGGCCGAAGACCTATCCCAACTGCAGAGACGGCCAATTCCTGCAGATTGGAAACCCATTCCATTTATTCCCAGTTTAAAAGACAATGCTTTCAATGTTGTTAGGGACTACGTGCATATATTCCCATCATGGGAAGATTATAGTGAAGACAAACACCATTTTCACATCGTCCTGTCCAACTTACGTGTAAGTGTTATTATTCATGGTTATTATTTTCCTGTTTTCTGCTGATCAAACACATCAATGATTTACATTACATTGTTGTAACTAGGTGAGGGTCAATCTGGATAGTCATGACGAGCAAAGCTTGCTTGTGCTTTTCAAGAAAGCATTGCAGCAGTATCGGTGTTACCTGAGGAAATCACACTTTGATGGCAAGTCTATAAACAAATTTCTGGTGAAGTCTCCTGTGCTAAATTTAGAAGACATTGAATGGAAAAACCTTGTTATGCACTGGTCTCATTCCCAGGATGAGGTACTGTCTATGAAATCACATGACAATTTGAACTTCTACTTTTCCGCATGTGCCTTACAGATCTTTTTTGCAAGAAATCAGCTCGAAGAAGAATTCCGGTTTGAAAAGAACGACGGGATATCGCAAATATGTTGCTCGCTGCTTTGCTCTTGTTAGTACCTGTTGTCCTGTATCACTGTACTTGCATACATACCTGGTTGATTATGTGACAGCAGTATGCATGATAGCTTGCTTATCAATTGTTCGCTCCAAATTATCTGATCTGTATGAATGGTTACATTAGTGTAGAATATATCCAATGCCAATGAATTTTTTTAGCTCTGCATTGTTCTTGTAAGTACATGCTGTCCTTTATCAGTGTACTTATATTGATAGGTAGTTGTTCATGTACCACCACTCTGCAGCTTACTTTCCTTTGCCTTCCATTTTCTACACATCAGATCAATATTTACTCTTACCATAAGGTTGGTACTGATGAAGTTTAGCTGTGCATTGCTCTTGGCTGTGCCTTTTGCATGTATCGCTGCACATACATTTATAGCTACTTGGTTATGTAGCATCACTCTTCATCTTATCTTAAATATTCTCCATTTTATCGTATATTATCACATCTATATTTACTCTTAACAAAATGTAGAATAAAGGCAATGCTTATGAAGAAGATTTTGTGCTAAACTTCTTGAATTGCCCCCCCCCCCCTCCCCATCAGCATGGACAAGGGCTTTATAGAGCCTGTCTTTACCAGTAATGTAAGTTTGTCCTTCTCAAGCCTTCAAACTTTGTTGTGTATATTTGGTTAGGCATGACTGCAACAGGTGTTTATTTTTTGTGTTTGCATCAAATTGCATGTTTAAAGTTTATTATGTAGCTCATAAACAAAAGTTTGTCCTTCTCAATTTAAGTTTTCAGTTGTACAACCAAGTTCCTTCTTCATACCATGTAAATTAAACTATACAGAGTAAGTGATCTTCTTTTGCACCGCATGTATGCTTCTGTTCTTCATCCGTAATCTAGTGGTGTGGTGAACCTACCCACTACAGCACAATGTCATATTCTGCAATGTCTTAACTATGAACAATGTCATATCATTGTACTATTATTTAAACCATCTCTTTATTTGCCAATCTGAAATGGGATAAATTGACAGCACACTAACCATTGATACTTGTGAGTTCTTGATCTGTAATCCAGTGCTGTCGTGAAGCTGCCAACTCCTTCACAATGTCATTTCCTGCCATGTCTTGACCTGCACAATACCATATTGTGTTAATGCAATTTTAAACTGTGTCACTTTATTCGTCGGTAAGAAATGTGATGAATTGTCAGCACTAATACTTTTATGTGCAAAACCTGTCATCTGTCTGCTTGTTTATCTTTCAGAGTGAGGAAGATATAAGTGTTGAACAAGCGCAGTCTCATCATCTTGCTCAGCTGCTTGCGCTGCAGCTCCCCAGCAGGGCTAACCTTTCTTGAACTCTATCGAATTGCTGTCGGTTTTGTATATTATTTTCTCGGCGTGTTTATTTGCACTGGTGGCGATCTTTGATGCCCAGTGTATGTAATCTGCTGTCTGCTTGTGCTTTATTATCATAGTGGCGAACTTTGATGCCCAGTGGATGTAATATGCCATAATTTCTTTATTGTATAGTCTAGGTTTTTTCTTATTCACGATGTTGTAGTTATTTTACTGTATATATATCCTGTCTTTGCAGTAAACAGGCCAAACCGTAAAATTACGGTACATAATCGGGCCGTCATGCAATCACGATGTATGATCCGCATCATGGGCCCCGTCAAACTGGCTCACTAGTAGATTCGGGCCTTTAATAGGCCGAGTAACCCCCGGCCCTCTTTTCGCAAGAAAACTCAATGGGCTTTTAGGAGGCTGAGAAGTAGGCTGGGCCTGAAACGTGCCGAATAGCTCACGGGCCGGCGGCAGCCCGAAATGGACCCCGGCCCATGATTGTGCGAATCAATTCACGGGCTTTTAATAGGCCAAAGTTGTCTCGATCCTTGTTTGGCCCAATCAGATATCGGCTGCGAGCAGGCCGGATACAAACCGGGCCGTAGTTAGGCCCAACTATATGACGGGCTTTTAATAGGCCGAAATTAAAATAGGGCCAAAATTTTAAATGGGCCCTTAACAGGCCGAAACTAATATTAGGCCGAATTACTAAATGGGCCATTAGCAAGTGGGCCCAAAAGCATAGCGTCCAGTCAACGGGCCGAATCTGATATGGGCCATAATTGAGCCCAAAGCCTCTTAAAGGCTGGACATGATCTGGGCCGTGATTTGGCCCAGAAAGTGGGAGGCTTTTAACGGGCCGGATCTTATATGGGCCATTATTAGGCACGGAACGTGGCATGCCATTAATGGACCGGATCAATTATGGGCCGGCATTTGGCCCAAAACATGGCAGCCAGTTAATGGGCCGGCCTACTAGGGTCCTCAAAATCTTGTGGGCCTACAGCTGGGTCGGCCCATTACTGTCGGCGAAATCTCGTGGGCCTTTAGCTGGGCCGGCCCATTATGATCCGCAAGAATTTTGTGGACCTTTACCTGGGTCGGCCCATTATGGCACACAAAAATCTTGTGGGCCTTTACCTGGGCCGGCCTATTATGGCCCGCGAAATCTTGTGGGCCTTTAGCTGGGCCAGCCATTATAGTCTGCAAAATATCGTGGGCCTTTAACTGGGCCGGCCCATTATGGGCCGCAAGATCTTGTGGGCCTTTAGTTGGGCCGGACCATTTAAACTTGATTGGCCGTGCCACATGTCGACGTATCATAGGCGCCTTCTGTCCAATGAGTGGATGACATCTGTCCCAACGATGAGCCGACATGTGTTTCCTCCAGCCAATGATGATATTACACGTGGAAAATCCCCATTGGTCGGGGCTGTTAATGGGTTATCGGATCCAAAACCCGACCCGATAGCTTAACGGTGTTCCGTTACGGTGGATGCCACGTGTCGGTCATGTCACGCCCAAGATGCGACCCTATCCTAAAGGAACTCGAAGGTCCCACCAAGGGTAGAAGCGCATTTTGAAGACGCTTTTGCAAGGTGGATATCATTACATCAACATTACATAATAGATAGGGATACATACATAAGGCATACAATGCCACACGAATACAACACCATCTTACATAAGAGCACCATCCGACTACGGATGAAACACAAACAGAAACTCAAACGACATCCGCCCTGCTAGCCCAGGCTGCCGACCAGGAACCTATCCCCTGATCAAAGAAGAAGCACAAGAAGAACTCCAAAACAAGGAACATCGCTCTCGCGTCAAGATCATCGCATAACCTGTACCTGCAACTATTGTTGTAGTAATCTGTGAGCCACGAGGACTCAGCAATCCCATTACCATGGGTATCAAGACTAGCAAAGCTTAATGGGAAAGGAAGGGGTAAAGTGGTGAGGTTGTAGCAGCGACTAAGCATATATGGTGGCTAACATACGAAAATAAGAGCGAGAAGAGAGCAAACGGAACGGTCGTGAAACTAGCAATGATCAAGAGGTGATCCTGAACTCCTACTTACGTCAAACATAATCCAAAGACCGTGTTCACTTCCCAGAATCCACCGAGAAGAGACCATCACGGCTACACACGCAGTTGATGCGTTTTAATTCGAATCTGGTGTCAAGTTATCTACAACCGGATATTAACAAATTCCCATCTGCCACATAACCGCGGGCACGCCTCTTGAAAGTTTATACCCTGCAGGGGTGTCCCAACTTAGCCCATCACAAGCTCTCACGGTCAACGAAGGATATTCCTTCTCCCAGGAAGACCCAATCAGTCTCGGAATCTCGGTTTACAAGACATTTCAACAATGGTAAAACAAGACCAGCAAAGCCGCCCGATGTGCCGACAAATCCCGATAGGAGCTGCACATATCTCGTTCTCAGGGCACACCGGGTGAGCAAGACATCGGGTTGGCATAGACCCTAGTTGCCAGGGGGCGCCGGACATCGCTCGATTTGGACCAGCACTTGGAGAAGCACTGGCCCGGGGGGGCTAAAATAAAGATGACCCTCGGGTTGGCCGACCCAAGGGAAAGATGTAGGTGGTGGTGAGGCAAATGGTAAAACCAAGGTTGGGCCTTGCTGGAGGAGTTTTATTCAAAGCAAACTGTTAAGGGGTCCCATAAATCACCCAACCGCGTAAGGAACGCAAAATCAAGGAACATAACACCGATATGACGGAAACTAGGGCGGCAAGGGTGGAACAAAACACCAGGCATAAGGCCGAGCCTTCCACCCTTTACCAAGTATATAGATGCATTAATTAAGTAGAGATATTGTGATATCCCAACATAATCCTATCCACCATGGAGCAATCTTCAACTTCACCTGCAACTAACAACGCTATAAGAAGGGCTGAGCAAAGTGGTAACATAGCCAAGCAACGGTTTGCTAGGAAGGGTCAAAAGGTTAGAGGCTGACATGGCAAATTGGGACGCTTGAAGAACAAGTGATAGGTAGCGCAGCATAGCGATAGAATGAAGCAACTAACATAGCAATGATAGTAGTGAGATCCGGAGTAACGGTCATCTTGCCTGGAATCCCGCTAGGAACAAGGAGTCCATGAAGAAGATGAATCCACGAAGACGAACCAAGCGTAGACGAACGAATCCTCACGATCGCAACGAAACAGGAACTAACGAGAAAGAGCACAACCGGAAAGAAGCAAACAACAAGGTAAACACACAACACATATACATGACATGATGCACAACCAAACATGATGCATGACAAAGCTACATGAAGCTACTCATGGCAAGAGATGATGCAAACAAGAGCAACACATCAAGGCAAGTTTAAATGAGGCCGGAAACAACATATAACAATTCCGGTAAGTGCTCATATGCAAATTTAGAAATTGGTCCAGAACAAAATAAACCTTATGTTCAATTTGTTAAACATCAAGTTAAGATGCACCAAGATGATCTACACGCAAATCTAGTCAAGTTACATATAAAGTTCATTTAGTTCGGAGCTACGGCCTAGAAGATATGAGCAAAACAAATTAAGCATGGCATTGATGCAAAAGGCATCCAAACATCAAGCAAACACTCTAAAAAAAGGATGCAACATGATAATATGAAACTACATGCAATTCTAAGCAAGTTTCATATAGAGCACACTCAAAACGGAGCAACGGTTCAACACATACACATGAAACAAGTTTAAAGGACAAGCTGTCCAAAACAGCAACTAGGCATCTAGCAAGCATCAAAACACTATGCTACAGCATATCAACGTGAAAACAAAAGCCATGGGCATGAAGTACAGGTAAAGCATGACAAAACATGAACACTGATCTATCTCCAGAAATCACTAGAACATGCTCAAAAGGACATGACAAGATTGCAAATTATAACAGTTTACAGACTTGGCAGGAATAACATCAGGTTGCAATGTTTAGAGCTATCAACCAACATGCTACAGGAACTTATCACGGCAAACAAATGCATAAAATTCTAGTACTAAAGACAAAGAACAAAAGTCCTTTAATGAACTTATTCCAAAGATCAACAGAAAAGATGGTAGCATCCATGCAAACATGGCAAGTAATATGGCAGGTTCAGACATGGTAGGAACAACAATAAGTAGGCATGTTGGTGAGATCGTACCACTCACCAAAGAGCAATACATGGCATGTAAAAGTAACCAACAGTAAGAATACATGTTAATGAAGCTAAACATGGCGAGAGCAAGTTCATAGGGTGCATGGACCACTAGCAAAGCTCATGGCAAAAGTGAACTTAATGTTAACAGGCTGACAGCAACATTATTAAGCAAATTGAGAGCAAGATTACAAGAAGCTACGGCAGGATATAAATGCAACCAGGGCAATGGATGGATGGAGCATGACATGTATAACAAATCATCCTTAGTGAACATCTCCAGATTATGCATAGAATGACTTGTAGCAGCAGGTTTACATAGCATCATGATATAGCAGATTCAGCCTAGCAAAATAGTAACAGCAAGTACCCTACTTCACGAGCTCGATGCACCCATTACAAGACTCAAAAAAATACATGGATTGCACCACTATAAAGTTGGAATGATGTAACTCAAAATTCATGTAGACATCAAGTTCATAGGATGCGCACACAAAATGCAATGAAAAAGACAAAATAGCAAGTTCTGTTAACAGACAGCGGATAACATCATATAGCACTCTTGCAACAATAATTAGGGCATCAAGATGAGGTCAAACAAGCATGGCACAATGGAACGAAATGAATAGCATCTCATGGTGAACAATACGATATATCATGTGTATGAAACGGAGCTACGGATGCAGAGTTATGATGCGATGAACATGGCTAAAAAAATAACAGAAAAGGACTTGGAGGAAAACGGGTCAACCCTAGGGTTTCGTATCCGATCCAGATCTGGGCGCACGAAAGTCGAGGCATGTCGGAGAAGGGATGCCGTAGTGGCGCGGAGGAGGCGCCGGCAGGGTCGGGGGCGGCGGGGCCGGGTCGGTCCCGGCCGGATCCGGGCGGGGCGGCGGTGCACGGCGTGGG
>NC_041387.1:128292356-128307899 GCF_002162155.2 Triticum dicoccoides
CGGCAGGAGGAGACGGGTCGCGGCGCGCGGAGACCGGGCCGCGGGGGCCAGCCTCGGGCCCGATCGGGCCAGCATGATGGAGAGCAGCGCGGGCGACGTGGTGAATGGCAATTCGTCAAGGGACGGCGGCGGACGTGTCCGGCGCCGGGCGGACGTTTCCGGCGCGCGGAGGAAGAAGGGGGCTAGGGTTTGGGGTCTATTTCATCCGAGATTTTGACGGGGGAAGGCTTTTTTATAGGTAGAGGGAGCTAGGAGACTCCAAATGAGGTGCGGTTTTCGCCCACACGATCGTGATCGAATGACCGAGAGCATGGATGGGGTTTGGATGGGTTATTGGGCCACTTTGGAGGGGTGTTGGGCTGCACACAAAAGAGGCTTTTACCGTTACCCGGTTAACCGTTGGAGTATCAAACGGACTCCAAATGGCACGAAACTTGACAGGCGGTCTACCGGTGGTGTACCAAGGCCGCTTGGCAAACCTCGGTCCATTCCAAGAATGTTTAACACCCTCTCACGATAAGAGACAAGAAGGGGACGCCGGATGACATAGGAGTGCCGGATTGCAAAATGGACAACGGGGAAAATGCTCGGATGCATGAGATGAACACGTATGCAAAATGAGATGCACATGATGACATGAAAAAATGCAGCACGCAAGCAAATGACTTGGAAACGATGGCGAATAACTGGGAGACACCTGGCGCATCGAATCCGGGGCATTACAACTCTCCTCTACTAACAAGAGATCTCGTCCCGAGATCTTAGGAACGAGATGGAAGAGAAAGAGGATGAGGTGAAGCAAGAGTGCAAGAGATAAGATGAACAAGGTCGAGAGCACTCGATAGAAAAGAGGAATGACGAGTATGACAAGAATCAAAAGCTCATGGAAACAAGATAGACTCTGAAACCACTCCGGTTAGGAAAAGATAGAAAAGGAATGAATAAAAGAATTTGGGCAGCACTCCGACTAAAAATGGAAGGAATAGAACATGAACTTCACAAGATGGGATGGCACTTGATGAGATGACCAATGCAATGCCTCCAGAAGAATTGAATGAATTGAATGAAAAGAACTTAGAAGGAGGGGTTGAATGGAGTTGTTGAGAAAATCAACAACGAAAGAATAAGCTTGTTGTGGACTTACCAAAAACAACTCAAAACTTGAGGTGAAATTATACCACAACCAAATGTCTGAATACGTGAGAAGAACGAAGAAATGCAAAGCTCCACTTCAAAAGAAAACGGAGAATTATTTGCACTTCGAGACGCGAGAAGAAAAGATACTTGAACTCCACTAACAAAATCTTGATGAACTCTTGAAGAATGAATTAAATCATGAAGAACCACCATGAAGAACTCCGGTGACAAAAGGACAATGAGATAGAATTGAAGGATGAAAAGAATAAGATTAAAGCCTTGTAGTGATTTAGATGCAGGTTCCGACAAAATGGCCGAGGAAATTGAACTCCGTAAAAGAAAATATGAACACACTTGGAACTAGAATTTATTCCTCAAGAACAAACTCTGAAGGAAGGGATTAATCACTTTGAGGAAATATGAATAAGATTACGTTATGCTATCCTCACCAAATTATATTGATGAGAAGCAATGGATTTTGCATACTACTTATTTCTCTTGCAAAGGATTGAGGAGTGACATAGCGCAAACCTGAGAAGGTCTTACTGAACCACCGGTATGATTGGAAAGAACGAATGGATTACAATGATAATCAAGGACAAAGAATCTTGAACGAACCCCCGTAAGAATTTGAAAATGACTGATGAAAGAGAATGAATCACAGGGAAGACTTAGAAGAACTAATATGCTCGAGGGGGTTTAGATACAAGGGAACGGGAAGAATTCGAACTGAATGAAGAGCACTTGAACGAAGCACCGGGATAATTGGATAACGGTAGCTGAAATGTGAGGACGAAGAATTCTTATGGAATGACGGCCTCTGATGAAAAGAAACGGGAAAACAACTCCTGACATACTCCAGATGGGTAAGAAAAGAATATCTGACAAATGGAATAATTCGAGATGATAGCATAAAACTAGAACCACGAGTCTTTGAGAGAACGGGCAAGATTTAGAGGAAAAACTCTTCTTCGATCTTCAAATAACAATGAGAAACACCACCAAAATTGTTAAGGCACTCTGGGGGAACGAAAAGCGGAGAGGTTGAGGCAACAATGAAAATGATTTGAAATTGATCTTGGAAAAGATCTGACTGATGAAATTCATGTTGGGGAACGTTGCAGAAAATTAAAATTTTTCCTACGGTTTCACCAAGATCCATCTATGAGTTCATCTAAGCAACAAGTCATGGGAGAGAGATTGCATCTACATACCACTTGTAGATCGAGTGCGAAAGCGTTCAAGGGGATGGTGATGATGGAGTCGTACTCGCCGTGATTCAGATCACCGATGACCAAGTGTTGAACGGACAGCACCTCCGCATTCAACACACGTACGAGACGGACGACGTCTCCTCCGTCTTGATCCAGCAAGGAGGAAGGAGAGGTTGAGGAAGATTGCTCCAACGGCAGCACGACGGCGTGGTGGTGTTGGTGCAGTAGTACTCCGACAGGGCTTCGCCAAGCACGTAACGGAGGAGGAGAGGTGTTGGGGAGGGGAGGGGCTGCGCCTTAGGTTGTGTACAGCAGCCCTCCCCTCACCCCTCTATTTATAGGGGAATGGGCAAGGGGGGCCGACCCCTCTAGATGGGATCTAGAGGGGGGCGGCGGCCAGGGAGGGGGGACTTGCCCCCCAAGCAAAGGGGGCGCCCCCCTTAGGGTTTCCCCCCAACCCTAGGCGCATGGGCCCAAGGGGGCGCTTGCCCAGCCCTCCAGGGGCTGGTTCCCTGCCCCTTGCGGCCCATGAGGCCCTCCGAGAGGGGTGGCCCCTCCCGGTGGACCCCCGGAACCTCTCTGGTGGCCTCGGTACAATACAGATATGCCCCCGAAACTTTCCGGTGTCTGCATGACAACTTCCCATATATAAAACTTCACCTCCGGACCATTCCGGAACTCCTCGTGATGTCCGGGATCTCATCCGGGACTCCAAACAACATTCGGTAATCACATACAAGTCTTCCTAATAACCCTAGCGTCACCGAACCTTAAGTGTGTAGACCCTACGGGTTCGGGAGACATGCAGACATGACTGAGACGACTCTCCGGTCAATAACCAACAGCGGGATCTGGATACCCATGTTGGCTCCCACATGTTCCACGATGGTTTCATCGGTTGAACCATGATGTCGAGGACTCGATCAAACCCCATATACAATTCCCTTTGTTAATCGGTACGTTACTTGCCCGAGACTCGATCGTCGGTATCCCAATACCTTGTTCAGTCTCGTTACCGGCAAATCACTTTACTCATACCGTAATGCATGATCCCGTGATCAACCACTTGGTCACTTTGAGCTCATTATGATGATGCATTACCGAGTGGGCCTAGAGATACCTCTCCGTCATACGGAGTGACAAATCCCAGTCTCGATCCGTGTCAACCCAACAGACACTTTCGAAGATACCTGTAGTGCACCTTTATAGTCACCCTGTTACGTTGTGACGTTTGGTACACCCAAAGCACTCCTACGGTATCCGGGAGTTACACGATCTCATGGTCTAAGGAAAAGATACTTGACATTGGAAAAGCTCTAGCAAACGAACTACACGATCTTGTGCTATGCTTAGGATTGGGTCTTGTCCATCACATTATTCTCCTAATAATGTGATCCTGTTATCAACGACATCCAATGTCCATAGCCAGGAAACCATGACTATCTGTTGATCAACGAGCTAGTCAACTAGAGGCTCACTAGGGACATATTGTGGTCTATGTATTCACACGTGTATTACGATTTCCGGATAATACAGTTATAGCATGAATAAAAGACAATGATCATGAACAAGGAAATATAATAATCCTTTTATTATTGCCTCTAGGGCATATTTCCAACAGTCTCCCACTTGCACTAGAGTCAATAATCTAGTTACATTGTGATGAATCGAACACCCATAGAGTTCTGGTGTTGATCATGTTTTGCTCGCGAGACAGGTTTAGTCAACGGATCTGCGACATTCAGATCCGTATGTACTTTGCAAATTTCTATGTCTCCATCTTGAACATTTTCACGGATGGAGTTGAAGCGACGCTTGATGTGCCTGGTCTTCTTGTGAAACCTGGGCTCCTTGGCAAGGGCAATAGCTCCAGTGTTGTCACAGAAGAGTTTGATCGGCCCCGAAGCATTGGGTATGACTCCTAGGTCGGTGATGAACTCCTTCACCCAAATTGCTTCATGCGCTGCCTCCGAGGCTGCCATGTACTCCGCTTCACATGTAGATCCCGCCACGACGCTCTGCTTGCAGCTGCACCAGCTTACTGCTCCACCATTCAACATATACACGTATCCGGTTTGTGACTTAGAGTCATCCAGATCTGTGTCGAAGCTAGCGTCGACGTAACCCTTTACGACGAGCTCTTCGTCACCTCCATAAACGAGAAACATGTCCTTTGTCCTTTTCAGGTACTTCAGGATATTCTTGACCGCTGTCCAGTGTTCCTTGACGGGATTACTTTGGTACCTTCCTACCAAACTTACGGCAAGGTTTACATCAGGTCTGGTACACAGCATGGCATACATAATAGATCCTATGGCTGAAGCATAGGGGATGACACTCATCTCTTCTTTATCTTTTGCCGTGGTCGGGGACCGAGCCGAGCTCAATCTCACACCTTGCAACACAGGCAAGAACCCCTTCTTGGACTGATCCATTTTGAACTTCTTCAAAATCTTATCAAGGTATGTGCTTTGTGAAAGACCTATGAGGCGTCTCGATCTATCTCTATAGATCTTGATGCCTAATATATAAGAAGCTTCTCCAAGGTCCTCCATTGAAAAACACGTATTCAAGTAGGCCTTAATGTTGTCCAAAAGTTCTATATCATTTCCCATCAAGAGTATGTCATCTACATATAATATGAGAAATGCTACAGAGCTCCCACTCACTTTCTTGTAAACGCAGGCTTCTCCATAAGTCTGCATAAACCCAAACGCTTTGATCATCTCATCAAAGCGAATGTTCCAACTCCGAGATGCTTGCACTAGCCCATAAATGGATCGCTGGAGCTTGCATACTTTGTTAGCGTTCTTAGGATCGACAAAACCTTCCGGCTGCATCATATACAACTCTTCCTTAAGATGCCCGTTAAGGAATGCCGTTTTGACGTCCATCTGCCATATCTCATAATCATAGTATGCGGCAATTGCTAACATGATTCGGACAGACTTCAGCTTCGCTACGGGAGAGAATGTCTCGTCGTAGTCAATCCCTTGAACTTGTCGATAACCCTTAGCGACAAGTCGAGCTTTATAGATGGTAACATTTCCATCCGCGTCTGTCTTCTTCTTAAAGATCCATTTGTTTTCTATTGCTCACCGATCATCGGGCAAGTCTGTCAAAGTCCATACTTTGTTTTCATACATGGATTCTATCTCGGATTTCATGGCTTCAAGCCATTTGTTGGAATCTGGGCCCGCCATCGCTTCTTCATAGTTCGAAGGTTCACCATTGTCTTACAACATGATTTCCAGGACAGGGTTGCCGTACCACTCTGGTGCGGAACGTGTCCTTGTGGACCTACGAAGTTCAGTACCAACTTGATCTGAAGTACCTTGATCATCATCATTATTTTCCTCTTCAGTTGGTGTAGGCATCACAGGAACATTTTCCTGAGCTGCACTACTTTCCCGTTCGAGAGGTAGTACTTCATCGAGTTCTACTTTCCTCCCACTTACTTCTTTCGAGAGAAACTCTTTTTCCAGAAAGCATCCGTTCTTGGCAACAAAGATCTTGCCCTCGGATCTTAAGTAGAAGGTATACCCAACGGTTTCCTTAGGGTATCCTATGAAGACGCATTTTTCCAACTTGGGTTCGAGCTTTTCAGGTTGAAGTTTCTTGACATAAGCATCGCATCCCCAAACTTTTAGAAACGACAGCTTAGGTTTCTTCCCAAACCATAATTCATACGGTGTCGTCTCAACGGACTTAGACGGTGCCCTATTTAAAGTGAATGTATCTGTCTCTAGAGCGTATCCCCAAAATGATAGCGGTAAATCGGTAAGAGACATCATAGACCGCACCATATCCAATAGAGTGCGATTACGATGTTCGGACACACCGTTACGCTAAGGTGTTCCGGGCAGCGTGAGTTGTGAAACGATTCCACATTTCCTTAAGTGTGTACCAAATTCGTTACTTAAGTATTCTCCTCCACGATCTGATCGTAGGAACTTTATCTTTCGGTCATGTTGATTCTCTACCTCATTCTGAAATTCCTTGAACTTTTCAAAGGTCTCAGACTTGTGTTTCATTAAGTAGACATACCCATATCTACTCAAGTCATTAGTGAGAGTGAGAACATAACGATATCCTCCGCGAGCCTCAACGCTCATTGGACCGCACACATCGGCATGTATGATTTCCAACAAGTTGGTTGCTCGCTCCATTGTTCCGGAGAACGGAGTCTTGGTCATTTTGCCCATGAGGCATGGTTCGCATGTGTCAAATGATTCATAATCGAGAGACTCTAAAAGTCCATCAGCATGGAGCTTCTTCATGCGCTTGACACCAATGTGACCAAGGCGGCAGTGCCACAAGTATGTGGGACTATCGTTATCAACTTTACATCTTTTGGCATTCACACTATGAATATGTGTAATATTACGCTCGAGATTCATTAAGGATAAACCATTGACCATAGGGGCATGACCATAAAACATATCTCTCATATAAATAGAACAACCATTATTCTCGGATTTAAATGAGTAGCCATCTCGTATCAAACGAGATCCAGATACAATGTTCATGCTCAAACTTGGCACCAAATAACAATTATTAAGGTTTATAACTAATCCCGTAGGTAAATGTAGAGGTAGCGTGCCGACGGCGATCACATCGACCCTGGAACCATTCCCGACGCGCATCGTCACCTCGTCCTTCGCCAGTCTCCGTTTATTCCGCAGCTCCTACTGTGAGTTACAAATATGAGCAACGGCACCGGTATCAAATACCCAGGAGTTACTACGAGTACTGGTAAGGTACACATCAATTACATGTATATCAAATATACCTTTGGTGTTGCCGGCCTTCTTATACGCTAAGTATTTGGCGCAGTTCCGCTTCCAGTGACCCTTCCCCTTGCAATAAAAGCACTCAGTCTCAGGCTTGGGTCCATTCTTTGACTTCTTCCCGGTAACTGGCTTACCGGGCGCGGCAACATCCTTGCTGTCCTTCTTGAAGTTCTTCTTGCCCTTGCCCTTCTTGAACTTAGTGGTCTTATTGACCATCAACACTTGATGTTCTTTCTTGATCTCAACCTCTGCTGACTTCAGCATTGAAAATACTTCAGGAATGGTCTTCTCCATCCCCTGCATATTGTAGTTCATCACAAAGCTCTTGTAGCTTGGTGGGAGCGACTGAAGGATTCTGTCAATGACCGCCTCATCAGGGAGGTTAATGTCCAGCTGAGTCGGGCGGTTGTGCAACCCAGAAATTTTGAGTATGTGCTCACTGACAAAACTATTTTCCTCCATCTTACAACTATAGAACTTGTCGGAGACTTCATATCTCTCGACCCGGGCATGAGCTTGAAAAACTAGTTTCAGCTCCTCGAACATCTCATATGCTCCGTTATGCTCAAAACGCTTTTGGAGCCCCGGTTCTAAGCTATAAAGCATGCTGCACTGAACGAGGGAGTAATCATCAGCACGAGACTGCCAAGCGTTCATAATGTCTTGGTTCTCTGGGACGGGAGCGTCACCTAGCGGTCCTTCTAGGACATATTGTTTCCTGGCAGCTATGAGGATGATCCTCAGGTTCCGGACCCATTCCGTATAGTTGCTGCCATCATCTTTCAGCTTGGTTTTCTCTAGGAACGCGTTGAAGTTCATGTTGACATGAGCGTTGGCCATTTGATCTACAAGACATATTTGCAAAGGTTTTTAGACTAAGTTCATGATAATTAAGTTCATCTAATCAAATTATTCAATGAACTCCCACTCAGATTAGACATCCCTCTAGTCATCTAAGTGTTACACGATCCGAGTCGACTAGGCCGTGTCCGATCATCACGTGAGACGGACTAGTCATTGTCGGTGAACATCTTCATGTTGATTGTATCTTCCATACGATTCGTGTTCGACCTTTCGGTCTCCGTGTTCTGAGGCCATGTCTGTACATGCTAGGCTCGTCAAGTTAACCCTAAGTGTTTTTCATGTGTAAAACTGTCTTACACCCGTTGTATGTGAACGTAAGGATCTATCACACCCGATCATCACGTGGTGCTTCGAAACGACGAACTTTAGCAATGGTGCACAGTTAGGGGAGAACACTTCTTGAAATTGTTGTAAGGGATCATCTTATTTACTACCGTCGTTCTAAGTAAACAAGATGCATAAACATAATAAACATCACATGCAATTATATAGTAGTGACATGATATGGCCAATATCATATAGCTCCATTGATCTCCATCTTCGGGGCTCCATGATCATCTTGTCACCGGCATGACACCATGATCTCCATCATCGTGTCTTCATGAAGTTGTCACGCCAACGACTACTTCTACTTCTATGGCTAACGCGTTTAGCAATAAAGTAAAGTAATTTACATGGCGTTCCTCAATGACACGCAGGTCATACAAAAAATAAAGACAACTCCTATGGCTCCTGCCGGTTGTCATACTCATCGACATGCAAGTCGTGATTCCTATTACAAGAACATGATCTCATACATCACAATATATCATTCATCATTCATCACAACTTCTGGCCATATCACATCACATGACAATTGCTGCAAAAACAAGTTAGACGTCCTCTAATTGTTGTTGCATCTTTTACGTGGCTGCAATTGGGTTCTAGCAAGAACGTTTTCTTACCTACAAATAACCACAACGTGATTTTGTCAACTTCTATTTACCCTTCATAAGGACCCTTTTCATCGAATCTGCTCCAACTAAAGTGGGAGAGACAGACACCCGCCAGCCACCTTATGCAACTAGTGCATGTCTGTCGGTGGAACCGGTCTCACGTAAGCGTACGTGTAAGGTTGGTCCGGGCTGCTTCATCCCACAATACCGCTGAAGCAAGAAAAGACTAGTAGTGGCAAGCAAGTTGACAAGATCCACGCCCACAACAAAATTGTGTTCTACTCGTGCAATAGAGAACTACGCATAGACCTAGCTCATGATGCCACTGTTGGGGAACGTTGCAGAAAATTAAAATTTTTCCTATGGTTTCACCAAGATCCATCTATGAGTTCATCTAAGAAACGAGTCATGGGAGAGAGATTGCATCTACATACCACTTGTAGATCGAGTGCGGAAGCGTTCAAGGGGATGGTGATGATGGAGTCATACTCGCCGTGATTCAGATCACCGATGACCAAGTGCTGAACGGACAGCACCTCCGCGTTCAACACACATACGAGACGGATGACGTCTCCTCCGTCTTGATCCAGCAAGGAGGAAGGAGAGGTTGAGGAAGATTGCTCCAACGGCAGCACGACGGCGTGGTGGTGTTGGTGCAGCAGTACTCCGACAGGGCTTCGCCAAGCACGTAACGGAGGAGGAGAGGTGTTGGGGAGAGGAGGGGCTGCGCCTTAGGTTGTGTACAACAGCCCTCCCCTCACCCCTCTATTTATAGGGGAAGGGGCAAGGGGGGCCGACCCCTCTAGATGGGATCTAGAGGGGGGGCGGCGGCCAGGGAGGGGGGACTTGCCCCCCAAGCAAAGGGGGCGCCCCCCTTAGGGTTCCCCCCCCCAACCCTAGGCGCATGGGCCCAGGGGGGGCGCACCCAGCCCTCCAGGGGCTGGTTCCCTGCCCCTTGCGGCCCATGAGGCCCTCCGAGAGGGGTGGCCCCTCCCGGTGGACCCCCGGAACCTCTCCGGTGGCCTCGGTACAATACCGATATGCCCCCGAAACTTTCCGGTGTCCGCAGGACAACTTCCCATATATAAAACTTCACCTCCGGACCATTCCGGAACTCCTCGTGACGTCCGGGATCTCATCCGGGACTCTGAACAACATTCGGTAATCACATACAAGTCTTCCTAATAACCCTAGCGTCACCGAACCGTAAGTGTGTAGACCCTACGGGTTCGGGAGACATGCAGACATGACCGAGATGACTCTCCGGTCAATAACCAACAGTAGGATCTAGATACCCATGTTGGCTCCCACATGTTCCACGATGATTTCATCGGTTGAACCACGATGTCGAGGATTCAATCAAACCCCATATACAATTCCCTTTGTCAATCGGTACGTTACTTGCCCGAGACTCGATCGTCGGTATCCCAATACCTTGTTCAGTCTCGTTACCGGCAAGTCACTTTACTCGTACCGTAATGCATGATCCCGTGATCAACCACTTGGTCACTTTGAGCTCATTATGATGATGCATTACCGAGTGGGCCCAGAGACACCTCTCCGTCATACGGAGTGACAAATCCCAGTCTCGATCCATGTCAACCCAACAGACACTTTCGAAGATACCTGTAGTGCACCTTTATAGTCACCCAATTACGTTGTAACATTTGGTACACCCAAAGCACTCCTACGGTATCTGGGAGTTACACGATCTCATGGTCTAAGGAAAAGATACTTGACATTGGAAAAGCTCTAGCAAACGAACTACACGATCTTGTGCTATGCTTAGGATTGGGTCTTGTCCATCACATCATTCTCCTAATAATGTGATCCCGTTATCAACGACATCCAATGTCCATAGCCAGGAAACCATGACTATCTGTTGATCAACGAGCTAGTCAACTAGAGGCTCACTAGGGACATATTGTGGTCTATGTATTCACACGTGTATTACGATTTCCGGATAATATAGTTGTAGCATGAATAAAAGGCAATTATCATGAACAAGGAAATATAATAATCCTTTTATTATTGCCTCTAGGGCATATTTCCAACAATTCATACTTACGTCAAACTTCGAAAAGGATTTGAGAATAGCTCTGGGAAATTAGAAGAGTCAGCTAAGATCCTAGGCAAAGACCTGTGGGTTAGGGCCCACTAAAAGAAAACACCGCTGGAAAGGGTTGTTGAACAAATAGATGATGCACCGAAACAATTGAAATATTTGAATGAGGTGACAACCTCGACTTAATTGGAACACAAACGAATCTCCTGAGATGTCTTCCGAACTTCGGAATGATTGAATGGCGAGAGGCAAACGAGCAAGGAGAACACTTGATCCAAGGAAAAGAATGTGATCAACCCGAAAAACTTGAATTGAGTCCACCGGAAAAGAGATGAAGAATGTCAAACAAAAGAGAATTCACCAGTTGAAACAATTGACGAAAGGCTGAAGAGGCTCCACACGAATGAAATTGATGGTCGAAACAGACTCAGACTCTGAGAAGAAGAGGGTGGGAGGGCGGGAAAACAAAGGCAACTTGGAAGGGGAAACCGACGAATATCTTGAAGAGAAAACACAGGTTGAAATCATTGAGGAAAGAGAGCAAAGACTTCGCACGAGTAGGTTGGATACTCGACTACGGACTCCGGCTCCGAGAAGAAAAAGGGTGGGTGGGTGTGAAAAGAAGACAACCGAGGACAGGGAAAACCTCGTCGCTGAGAAAGAACTGAGGATTGAACTTGGCAACGATGAATTGACGAGAAATGCACCGGATGAAAAGAGCTGAGAACCAACAATCGGAAAACCAACCGCGTGAACCTAAATAAAAATTTGAAGGGGAAGAGAAGTAAGTCAAAACACCTACGTCAAGATTCCTCACCAGAGCGACGGAGGGGCTGAGGAGTAAAAAGAATTCCTACTATCCGATATAACTAGACTCCGAAAACAGTTTTCTACTAGACTCAACAACGGCCAACTACGAACAATCAAGGGGGCTCCTATGGTCAGTCGAGGCTCTGATACCAACTTGTCACGCCCAAGATGTGACCCTATCCAAAGGAACTCGAAGGTCCCACCAAGGATAGAAGCGCATCTTGAAAACGCTTTTGCAAGGTGGATATCATTACATCAACATTACATAATAGATAGGGATACATACATAAGGCATACAATGCCACACGAATAAAACATCATCTTACATAAGAGCACCATCCAACTACGGATGAAACACAAACAGAAACTCAAACGACATCCACCCTGCTAGCCCAGGCTGCCGACCTGGAACCTATCCCCTGATCAAAGAAGAAGCAGAAGAAGAACTCCAAAACAAGGAACATCGCTCTCGCGTCAAGATCATCGCATAACCTATACCTGCAACTATTGTTGTAGTAATCTGTGAGCCACGAGGACTCAGCAATCCCACTACCATGGGTATCAAGACTAGCAAAGCTTAATGGGAAAGGAAGGGGTAAAGTGGTGAGGTTGCAGCAGCGACTAAGCATATATGGTGGCTAACATACGCAAATAAGAGCGAGAAGAGAGCAAACGGAACGGTCGTGAAACTAGCAATGATGAAGAGGTGATCCTGAACTCCTACTTACGTCAAACATAACCCAAAGACCGTGTTCACTTCCCGGACTCCACCGAGAAGAGACCATCACGGCTACACACGCGGTTGATGCATTTTAATTCGAATCTGGTGTCAAGTTATCTACAACCGGATATTAACAAATTCCCATCTGCCACATAACTACGGGCACGGCTCTCGAAAGTTTATACCCTGCAGGGGTGTCCCAACTTAGCCCATCACAAGCTCTCACGGTCAACGAAGGATATTCCTTCTCCTAGGAAGACCCGATCAGTCTCGGAATCCCGGTTTACAAGACATTTCAACAATGGTAAAACAAGACCAGCAAAGCCGCCCAATGTGCCGACAAATGCCGATAGGAGCTGCACATATCTCGTTCTCAGGGCACACCGGGTGAGCAAGACGTCGGGTTGGCATAGACCCTGGTTGCCCAGGGGCCGCCGGACATCGCTCGATTTGGACCAGCACTTAGAGAAGCACTGGCCCGGGGGGCTAAAATAAAGATGACCCTCGGGTTGGCCGACCCAAGGGAAAGATGTAGGTGGTGGCGAGGCAAATGGTAAAACCAAGGTTGGGACTTGCTGGAGGAGTTTTATTCAAAGCAAACTGTCAAGGGGTCCCATAAATCACCTAACCGCGTAAGGAACGCAAAATCAAGGAACATAACACCGGTATGACGGAAACTAGGGTGGCAAAGGTGGAACAGAACACCAGGCATAAGGCCGAGCCTTCCACCCTTTACCAAGTATATAGATGCATTAATTAAATAGAGATATTGTGATATCCCAACATAATCCTGTCCACCATGGAGCAATCTTCAACTTCACCTGCAACTAACAATGCTATAAGAGGGGCTGAGCAAAGTGGTAACATAGCCAAGCAACGGTTTGCTAGGAAGGGTGAAAAGGTTAGAGGCTGACATGGCAAATTGGGACGCTTGAAGAACAAGTGATAGGTAGCGCAGCATAGTGATAGAACGAAGCAACTAACATAGCAATGATAGTAGTGAGATCCAGAGTAACGGTCATCTTGCCTGGAATCCCGCTAGGAAGAAGAAGGAGTCCATGAAGAAGATGAAGCCACGAAGACGAACCAAGCGTAGACGAACGAATCCTCACGATCGCAACGAAACAGGAACTAACGAGAAGGAGCACAACCAGAAAGAAGCAAACAACAAGGTAAACACACAACACATCTACATGACATGATGCATGACAAAGCTACATGAAGCTACTCATGGCAAGAGATGATGCAAACAAGAGCAACACATCAAGGCAAGTTTAAATGAGGCCGGAAACAACATATAACAATTCCGGTAAGTCCTCATATGCAAATTTAGAAATTGGTCCAGAACTGAATAAACCTTATGTTCAAGTTGTTAAACAGCAAGTTAAGATGCACCAAGATGATCTACACGCAAATCTAGTCGAGTTACATATAAAGTTCATTTAGTTCGGAGCTACGGCCTAGAAGATATGAGCAAAACAAGTTAAGCATGGCATTGATACAAAAGGCATCCAAACATCAAGAAAACACTCTCAAAACAAGGGTGCAACATGATAAGATGAAACTACATGCAATTCTAAGCAAGTTTCATATAGAGCACACTCAAAACGGAGCAACGGTTCAACACATACACATGAAACAAGTTTAAAGGACAAGCTGTCCAAAACAGCAACTAAGCATCTAGCAAGCATCAAAACACTATGCTATAGCATCTCAACCTGAAAACAAAAGGCATGGGCATGAAGTACAGGTAAAGCATGACAAAACATGAACACTGATCTATCCAGAAATCACAATAACATGCTCAAAAGGACATGGCAAGATTGCAAATTATAACAGTTTACAAACTTGGCAGGAATAACATCAGGTTGCAATGTTTAGAGATATCAACCAACATGCTACAGGAACGTATCATGGCAAACAAAGGAATGGAATTCTAGTACTAAAGACAAAGAAGAAAACTCCTTTGCTGAACTTATTCCAAAGATCAACAGTAAAGATGGTAGCATCCATGCAAACATGGCAAGTAATATGGCAGATTCAGACATGGTAGGAACAACAATAAGTAGGCATGTTCTGATTGTACCACTCACCACAGAGCAATACATGGCATGGCAAAGTAACCAACAGTAAGAATACATGTTAATGAAGCTAAACATGGCAAGAGAAAGTTCATAGGGTGCATGTATCACTAGCAAAGCTCATGGCAAAACTGAACTTAATGTTAACAGGCTGACAGCAACATTATTTAGCAAGTTGAGAGCAATATTAAAACAAGCTACAGCAGGCTATAAATGCAACCAGGGCCAAGGATGGTTGGATCATGACATGTATAACAAGTCATCCTTAGTGAACATCTCCAGATTATGCATAGAATGACTTGTACCAGCAGGTTTACATAGCATCATGATATAGCAGATTCAGCCTAGCAAAACAGTAACAGCAAGTACCCTACTTCACGAGCTTGATGCACTCACTAAAAGACTCGCAATAATACATCGATTGCACCACCGTAAATATGGCATGATGTAGCTCAAAACTCATGTAGACATCAAGCTCATAGAATACACACACAAAATGCAGTGAAAAAGACAAAACAGCAAATTCTGTTAGCAGGCAGCAGATAACATCATATAGCACTCTTGCAACAATAATTAGGCATCAAGATCGAGTCAAACAAGCATGGCACAATGGAACAAAATGAAGAGCATCTCATGATGAACAATTTGATATATCATGTGCATGAAACGGAGCAACAAATGCAGAGTTATGATGCGATGAACATGGCTAAAAAAATAACAGAAAAGGACTTGGAGGAAAACGGGTCAACCCTAGGGTTTCGGATCCGATCCAGATCTGGGCGCACGGAAGTCGAGGCACGTCGGAGCAGGGTCACCGGAGTGGCGCGGAGGAGGCGCCGGCGGGGACGGGGACGGCGGGGCCGGGTCGGTCCCGGCCGGATCCGGGCGGGGCGGCGGTGCACGGCGCGGGAGGCGTGCCGGCG
>NC_041387.1:128308296-128322520 GCF_002162155.2 Triticum dicoccoides
GACCGGGCCACGGGGGCCGGCCTCGGGCCCGAGCGGGCCGGCGCGGTGGAGGGCGGCGCGGGCGACGTGGCGACTGGCGATTCGTCGAGGGACAGCGACGGACGTGTCCGGCGCCGGGCGGACGTGTCCGGCGTGCGGAGGAAGAAGGGGGCTAGGGTTTGGGGTCTATTTCATCCGAGATTTTGACGGGGGAAGGCTTATTTATAGGTAGAGGGAGCTAGGAGACTCCAAATGAGGTGTGGTTTTCGCCCACACGATCGTGATCGAACAACCAAGAGCATGGAGGGGGTTTGGATGGGTTATTGGGCCACTTTGGAGGGGTGTTGGGCTGCACACAAAAGAGGCTTTTACGGTACCCGGTTAACCGTTGGAGTATCAAACGTACTCCAAATAGCACGAAACTTGACAGGCGGTCTATCGGTGGTGTACCAAGGCCACTTGGCAAACCTTGATCCATTCCGAGAATGTCTAACACCCGCTCACGAAAAGAGACAAGAAGGGGACGTCGGATGACATAGGAGTGCCGGATTGCAAAACGGACAACCGGGAATATGCTCGGATGCATGCGACGAACACGTATGCGAAATGAGATGCACATGATGACATGACAAAATGCAGCATGCAAGCAAATGACATGGCAACGACGGCGAATAACTGGGAGACACCTGGCGCAATGAATCCGGGGCGTTACAAGTCACCCTTGACGAAAGCACTTCTGTGACGCGCGATTTATCGTCATGGAAGTGGACACTTCCGTGATGATAATTTTAGTAATGTCATGGAACACTTCTACGACAGCACAGGTATGACTATCTTGATTCTGTCATAAATTTTTCATGGATGTACATGCATGACAAAAAATGCGATCTACTGTGACAAACACGTATCATCACGGAAGTGTATTTTTTTGTAGTGGGAGTACTAGTATTTATTGCATTTGCCAAGGAGTGACCTCTTCCAATGAAATGGTGTTGCTAAGTTTGCTTCATTTAATTAGCTATAGACTCAAAATTGTCTTTTCACCTAGGTACACGCGCTTAGCACCATTTCTTCCTTGGGTCACCAAACTAGTCTCTCTCTTCTTGATTAACTTGCCACATCAGACTTTATGCCTATGTGGCAAGCTTAAGAACCTGTAGGAGCAAGTAAGTACAATAGTGCGCTTTACATGGCATTTTTGCATATGTGGAGGAAAGAGAGGCAAGGAAAAAGTGGAGAAGTGGGATCTCATGCAAGAGTCAGCCTCTACTACATGGTGGAGCATTGGGAGAGGCACCTGTATGGAGGTGGTCAGGAATCGGGAGACTCACGTCGGTCGTAGCGCCGTAGTAAAAATGATAATGGCAAGTAAAATCACGGGGGCCCACCTGTCCAGCGGTAACTCGCTGTCAAATCACGCAACCCTACGTTTGCAGCAGCCTACTCCCTCCTCTTCTCGTGTATCTGTTGAACCAACTAGGAGGAACTGTCCCGCCGCCTACCAGGCAGGAAAAGCCCCACCCTTAACTTTTAAATAGTATACAAATACTAATTTTGTATCCATGGATTGCGCCCGCGCCATGGAGCAAAGCGTCTAGAAAATGGCGGTACACATGTACGTAGTATACAGCATGCCCGTCGCGTTCGCGTCGCACCCCAGACGGTTGGTCGGTCTGCCACGCTGCTCTCCGAATGGAACGTGCGTCATATTGCGTTCGCACACACATGTGGGACGGCAATTGAGAACCGACCATAGGCACACTCCCCGGCCCCGCAAGTCGGGTGACTTAATAGAAGAGGGAGACGAGCGATAGTACTAGAGAAGTGTTGTACTACGTTGGTGCCTGGACGATCCCTGCAAGACATGGAAGATCGGTTTGTCCATGCATGTGACCAGACTCCAGCAGACACGCCTGGATTGGCTATCGTCTACATATCGTGCAGGCTGTGTTGTACATGGATGTAGTTGTGATGAGAAATCTAGAAAAAGGTTGCTTGTCATCTCGCAAAATTATGTGTCATGTGCTTCGGATCACTGCGAGGGTTAAACAGGGACAACTGAGTTGGGCTAGTCATTGGGGGCACATGCACGAACAGTGACTACTCGGCTGCCATCTAGGTCAAGCCGGCTATGTTAATTAGGACATCTATCGACGGACCCCTTTTCTACGAGTTTATCTTTAATTTGAGCTTTGTTCCTCGTCTAGTTTGTCCGTCGGGATTCATGTTGTCTCCTTTGGGCAGTGAGGTTATGATTTCTTATCATGTGGCATTTTTTCGTGTTATATGTTATAATCCGGCGCTTCAGATCAAAATGACGATAGCTGTGCCTCCGGGCCACGTGCATGAAGACTTCTCGACAGTCATTGACGAGGTCAAGCCGGCTCCAGTAAACAAAAGAAAACTAAGTACTACTCCACTATATAGGCAGGAGCCTCCGCGCTTGCTTGCTAGTGTTGCTCTCTTCACACTGTCTCGGCCTCTCCAGATCTAAACACGACAGCGGTGGCCACTCTCTCTCTCTCTCTGCTCACCGCTGGTCACAGATCTAGCCGGGTCCTCTCCGCCGGGGAAGGTGAGAAGGTGCAACGTTCACGCGGTCATCCTCGGCGATGGCTCTTACCCACTGCTGGGCGCGTCCCGATCAGCCTGCCTTGCCATTCTCTCCCAAGCACCGCTGGCAAGGGAGGGCCTCCGACCCCTTCTTCCTTGCTGCCATAGTGTGGGCAGATCCGGCCTCCCGCCGCCCACCTAGCGACATCCCGGCGACCATCAGGTATAACTTCCTTCGAAACCAGCCTTGCTCTACTTCCCGAGCTCTTGATGTCGCTGCATTTGTAACTTTTACTATTTCTCAGGCCCCCTCGTAGATAGGATCGATCGGCTGTTCGAAAACCACCTAATTTTTTTATGTTTAAGAGGTAAAACTAGTTCATGCACTCGAATCTAGTACTACTTGGTTCAAACAAGGAAGAAAGGGGGTGGGGGTGGGGGTGGATTTGTTACCTGAATCTAGGACTTGGTCGAAAGAGGAAATAATGGGGGCGAAAAGTAGCAGAGACTGGCTATCCAACTGGTCTCTAGGTCTAATAGGGAAATAAAGGGAAACGCAGTACAAACTCAATATAAACCCGATCTATTGGTTGAAAAGGGAAAGAAAGTGGGGACTGGGGGACAAGTCAACAGAGTAAGTCCAACACTAGATTTGCTAGCCTCACACAGTATAAGGTGGCTATACCGAACAAAAATGGGACCAACCCAGATATCCTGTTCTGATGTTTGTTGCCCCGAGCCACTCTTATGTAATGCCACTGGTAAAATGTAGCAGTCGCACTGTTAAAAGTAAGGACACGTTAAACCAATGTTGTTTTCAATGTAATGCCTCCGGTAATATGAATCAATGGCACTTCTTTACATGTCCTGCTAAAATTTCCCATTAAGATAAGTTGATTCTTTTCGTTAGAAATGCAACTGTCCTGGTCCGCCTACTCTCCCGTGCCCAAAGTAATGTCGTATTTAACGGTTGTCATAGTTAATCCTAATGCCCACACTAATATCTAGCAATGCCACTGCTTTATAAATTGCTACTGTCCTTGTAGGATTGCCATTCAGATAAGGAACATGCTTCTTTTCATTTGATGCATGTTTCATCACTTGTTAGTCACCCTCCTTTCCACCTTTTTTGTGCAAACAGAGATATACATTTCACGCTCGATCTTAATTGAACTGCACAAACGATATCCAAATTATAGTTGAGCATTCCAGGAGCTTCACAACCAACCTTGATGTTGCTCAATTTTATTGCAACTAATGAAGAAGAAGCTCTGTGGGTTTCGTTTTCTGATGGAAATGGAACCGGAGCTGGAGCCCTTTTCTTAAAAAAATTGAAGAAGAAGCTGCTAGCTCACGGGACATTGCTTCATTTTAGGTGAACTGCACCAAAAGGTCCCATGGATTGAATCATCCATATTGCTAACTGAAAGAGCCACCTTCAGCATCCCAGTCTAAGCACCCCCGGCCTCCATCCTTGCGACGCACGGTACACCTCGTTTGCCACTTGCTCGACCCTAGTGTCACTGATAAAATGAAGTAATAATACAGTTAAAATAGAGCGAGTGTCATCTCTATCATTTCATTTCCAATGTAGATAAAGAAAGTGCTTCTCTTTGTTAAAGTATGTTTCATCAACTAGTCCCATTGTTAATGTTTAAGCGTTTCTACAAACTGGGGTGCTTAATTTTAGTTTATATGTACAAAAATAGAGATTTTAATGTCTCAAGGCGCCTCCTTGTATTACTGCTGTACACTGATGTTCATCACTGGCAGAAGGTGTATATGGGTGAAGGAAATATGCCCTAGAGGCAATAATAAAGTTATTATTTATTTCCTTATTTCATGATAAATGTTTATTATTCATGCTAGAATTGTATTAACCGGAAACATAATACATGTGTGAATACATAGACAAACATAGTGTCACTAGTATGCCTCTACTTGACTAGCTCATTAATCAAAGATGGTTTTGTTTCCTAACCATAGACATGTGTTGTCATTTGATTAATGGGATCACATCATTAGGAGAATGATGTGATTGACATGACCCATTCCGTTAGCCTAGCACTTGATCGTTTAGTATACTGCTATTGCTTTCTTCATGACTTATACAAAGTTCCTGCAACTATGAGATTATGCAACTCCCGTTTACCGGAGGAACACTTTGTGTGCTACCAAACGTCACAACGTAACTGGGTGATTATAAAGGTGATCTACAAGTGTCTCCGAAGGTATATTTTGGGTTGGCGTAATTCGAGATTAGGTTTTGTCACTCCGATTGTCGGAGAGGTATCTCTGGGCCCTCTCGGTAATACTCATCACCTAAGCCTTGCAAGCATAGTAACTAATGAGTTAGTTATGAGATGATGTATTACGTAACGAGTAAAGAGACTTGCCGGTAACGAGATTGAACTAGGTATTGGATACCTACGATCAAATCTCGGGCAAGTAACATACCGATGACAAAGGGAACAACGTATGCGGTTTGACCGATAAAGATCTTCGTAGAATATGTAGGAACCAATATGGGCATCCAGGTTCCGCTATTGGTTATTGACCGAGAATACTTCTAGGTCATGTCTACATAGTTCTCGAACCCATAGGGTCCGCACGCTTAACATTACGATGACAGTTTTATTATGAGTTTATAAGTTTTGATGTACCCAAGGAGTTCGGAGTCCCGGATGTGATCACGGACATGACGGGGAGTCTCGAAATGGTTGAGACATAAAGATTGATATATTGGAAGCCTATGTTTGGACATCGGAATGGTTCCGGGTGAAATCGGGATTTTACCGGAACACCGGGGGGTTACCGGAACCCTCCCGGGGGATAATGGGCCTTAGTGGGACAAGAGGCAGAAGAGGAGGGCCGGCCAGGGCAGGCCACGCGCCCCCTCCCCCTAGTTCGAATAGGACAAGGAAGGGGGGCGGCACCCCCCTTTCCTCTTTCCCCTCCCTCCTTTCCTTCTCCACCAAGGCAAGAGGGGGGAGTCCTACTCCCGGTGGGAGTAGGACTCCTCCAGGCGCACCCCTAGGGTGCCGGCCGCACCTCCCCCCTCCCTCCTTTATATACGGGGGCGGGGGGGGCCCATAGACACACAAGTTGATCTACGGATCGTTCCTTAGCCGTGTGCCGTGCCCCCCTCCACCATATTCCACCTCGGTCATATCATCGCGGAGTTTAGGCGAAGCCCTGCGCTGGTAGAACATCATCATCGTCACCACGCCGTCGTGCTGACGGAACTCATCCCCGACACTTTGCTGGATCGGAGTCCGGGGATCGTCATCGAGCTGAACGTGTGCTGAACTCGGAGGTGTCGTACGTTCGGTACTTGGATCGGTCAGATCGTGAAGACGTACGACTACATCAACCGCGTTGTCATAACGCTTCCGCTTACGGTCTACGAGGGTACGTGGACAACACTCTCCCCTCTCGTTGCTATGCCATCACCATGATCTTGCGTGTGCGTAGGAAATTTTTTGAAATTACTACGTTCCCCAACAGTGGCATCCGAGCCTAGGTTTTATGCGTTGATGTTATATGCACGAGTAGAACACAAGTGAGTTGTGGGCGATACAAGTCATACTGCTTACCAGCATGTCATACTTTGGTTCGGCGGTATTGTGAGATGAAGCGGCCCGGACCGACATTACGCGTACGCTTACGCGAGACTAGTTTCACCGTTACGAGCACTCGTGCTTAAAGGTGGCTGGCGGGTGTCTGTCTCTCTCACTTTAGCTGGATCAAGTGTGGCTACGCCCGGTCCTTGCGAAGGTTAAAACAGCACTAACTTGACGAACTATCATTGTGGTTTTTGATGCGTAGGTAAGAACGGTTCTTGCTAAGCCCGTAGCAGCCACGTAAAATTTGCAACAACAAAGTAGAGGACGTCTAACTTGTTTTCGCAGGGCATGTTGTGATGTGATATGGTCAAGACCTGATGCTATATTTTATTGTATGAGATGATCATGTTTTGTAACCGAAGTTATCGGCAACTGGCAGGAGCCATATGGTTGTCGCTTTATTGTATGAAATGCAAACGCCCTGTAATTGCTTTACTTTATCACTAAGCGGTAGCGATAGTCGTAGAAGCAATAGATGGCGTAACGACAACGATGCTACGATGGAGATCAAGGTGTCACACCGGTGACGATGGTGATCATGACGGTGCTTCGAAGATGGAGATCACAAGCACAAGATGATGATGGCCATATCATATCACTTATATTGATTGCATGTGATGTTTATCCTTTATGCATCTTATCTTGCTTTGATTGACGGTAGCATTTTAAGATGATCTCTCACTTAAAATTATCAAGAAGTGTTCTCCCTGAGTATGCACCGTTGCCAAAGTTCGTCGTGCCCAGACACCACGTGATGATCGGGTGTGATAAGCTCTACGTCCATCTACAACAGGTGCAAGCCAGTTTTGCACACGCAGAATACTCAGGTTAAACTTGACGAGCCTAGCATATGCAGATATGGCCTCGGAACACGGAGACCGAAAGGTCGAGCGTGAATCATATAGTAGATATGATCAACATAGTGATGTTCACCATTGAAAACTACTCCATCTCACGTGATGATCGGTTATGGTTTAGTTGATTTGGATCACGTGATCACTTAGATGACTAGAGAGATGTCTGTCTAAGTGGGAGTTCTTAAGTAATATGATTAATTGAACTTAAATTTATCATGAACTTAGTCCTGGTAGTATTTTGCAAATTATGTTGTAGATCAATAGCTTGCATTGTTGCTTTCATATGTTTATGTTCCTAGAGAGAATTGTGTTGAAAAATGTTAGTAGCAATGATGCGGATTGGATCCGTGATCTGAGGTTTATCCTCATTGCTGCATAGAAGAATTATGTCCTTAATGCACCGCTAGGTGACAGACTTATTGCAGGAGTAGATGCAGACGTTATGAACGTTTGGCTAGCTCAATATGATGACTACTTGATAGTTTAGTGCACCATACTTAACGGCTTAGAATCGGGACTTCAAAGACGTTTTTGAACGTCATGGACCATATGAGATGTTCCAGGAGTTGAAGTTAATATTTCTAGCAAATACCCGAGTTGAGAGATATGAAGTCTCCAACAAGTTCTATAGCTAAAAGATGGAGGAGAATCGCTCAGCTAGTGAGCATGTGCTCAGATTGTCTGGGTACTTCAATCGCTTGAATCAAGTGAGAGTTAATCTTCCAGATAAGATAGTGATTGACAAAATTCTCTAGTCACCATCATTAAGTTACTAGAACTTCGTGATGAACTATAGTATGCAAGGGATGACGAAAACAATTCCCGAGCTCTTCGTGATGTTGAAATCGACGAAGGTAGAAATCAAGAAAGAGCATCAAGTGTTGATGATTGACAAGACCACTAGTTTCAAGAGAAGGGCAAAGGGAAGGAAAGGGAACTTCAAGTGGAAAGACAAGCAAGTTGTCACTCCTGCGAAGAATCCCAAAGCTGGACCATAGCCTGAAACTAAGTGTTTACACTGCAAAGAAAATGGTCACTGGAAGCGGAAATGCCCTGAATATTTGGTGGATAAAAAGGATGGCAAAGTGAACAAGGGTATATTTGATATACAGATTATTGATGTGTGCCTTACTAGTGTTTATAGTAGCCCCTGAGTATTTGATAATTGTTCGGTTGCTAAGATTAGTAACTCGAAACAGGAGTTACAGAATAAACAGAGACTAGTTGAAGGGGAAGTGACAATAAGTGTTGGAAGTAGTTCCAAGATTGATATGATCATCATCGCACACTGCCTATACTTTCGGGATTAGTGTTAAACCTAAATAAATGTTATTTGGCGTTTACGTTGAGCATGAATATGATTTGATCATGTTTATTACAATACAATTATTCATTTAAAATCAGAGAATAATTGTTGTTCTGTTTACATGAATAAAACCTTCAATGGTCATACACCCAATGAAAATAGTTTGTTGGATCTCGATCGTGATGATACACATATTCATAATATTGATGCCAAAAGATGCAAAGTTAATAATGATAGTGCAACTTGTTTGTGGCACTGCCGTTTGGGTCATATCGGTGTAAAGCGCATGAAGAAACTCCATAAAGATGGATTTTCGGAATCACTTGGTTATGAATCATTTGATGCTTGCGAACCATGCCTTTTGGGCAAGATGACTAAAACTCCGTTCTTCGGAACAATGGAACGAGCTACTGACTTGTTGGAAATAATACATACTGATGTATGCAGACCAATGAGTATGATGCTCGTGGCAAGTATCATTATTTTCTGACCTTCACAAGATGATTTGAGCAGATATGGGTATATCTACTTGATAAAACATAAGTCTGAAATAGTTGAAAGGTTCAAAGAATTTCAGAGTGAAGTGGAAAAATCATCGTAACAAGAAAATAAAGTTTCTGCGATCTGATCGCGGAGACGAATTTTTGAGTTACAAGTTTGGTCTTCAATTAAAACAATGTGGAATAGTTTCACAGCTCACGCCACCTGGAACACCACAATGTTATGGTGTGTCCGAACATCGTAACCGCACTTTATTGGATATAGTGCAATCTATGATGTCTCTTATTGATTACCACTATTGTTTTGGGGTTATGCATTAGAGACAGCTGCATTCACGTAAAAAGGGCACCATCTAAATCCGTTGAGATGACACCATATGAACTGTGGTTTAGCAAGAAACCCAAGTTGTCGTTTCTTAAAGTTTGGGGCTGCGATGCTTATGTGAAGAAGTTTCATCCTGATAAGCTCGAACCCAAATCGGAGAAGTGCGTCTTCATAGAATACCCAAAGGAAATTGTTGGTTACACCTTCTATCACAGATCCGAAGGCAAGATATTCGTTCCTAAGAATGGATCCTTCCTAGAGAAGGAGTTTCTCTCGAAAGAAGTGAGTGGGAGGAAAGTAGAGCTTGATAAGGTAATTTGTACCTTCTCCCGAATTGGAAAGTAGTTCATCACGGAAATCAGTTCCAGTGATTTCTACACCAATTAGTGAGGAAGCTAATGATGATGATCATGAAACTTCAGATCAAGTTACTACAAAACCTCGTAGGTCTTCCAAAGTACAGTCCGCACCAGAGTAGTACGGTAATACTGTTCTGGAAGTCATGTTACTAGACCATGATGAACCTACGAACTATGAGGAAGCGATGATGAGCCCAGATTCCGCGAAATGGCTTGAGGCCATAAAATCTGAGATATGATCCATGTATGAGAACAAAGTATGGACTTTGATTGACTTGCTTGATGATCAGCAAGCCATGTTAAATAAATGGATCTTCAAGAGGAAGACGGACACTGATAGTAGTGTTACTATCCACTAAGCTCGACTTGTTGCAAAAGGTTTTCAACAAGTTCAAGGGGTTGAATATGATGAGATTTTCTCACTCGTATCGATGCTTAAGTCTGTCCGAATCATGTTAGCAATTGCCACATTTTATGAAATCTGGCAAATGGATGTCAAAACTGCATTCCTTAATGGATTTATTAAAGAAGAGTTGTATATGATGCAACCCGAAGGTTTTGTCAATCCTAAAGATGCTAACAAAGTGTGCAAGCTCCAGCACTCCATTTATGGACTGGTGCAAGCCTCTCGGAGTTGGAATATACGCTTTGATGAGTTGATCAAAGCATATGGTTTTATACAGACTTTTTGAGAAGCCTGTATTTACAAGAAAGTGAGTGGGAGCTCTATAGCATTTCTAATATTATATGTGGGTGACATATTGTTGATGATATAGAAATTCTGGATAGCATGAAAGGATACTTGAAAAAGAGTTTTTCAAAGCAAGACCTCGGTGAAGCTGCTTACACATTGAGCATCAAGATCTATATTGATAGATCAAGACGGTTGATAAGATTTTTCAATGAGTACATTCCTTGATAAATTTTTGAATAGTTCAAAATGGAACAGTCAAAGAAGGAGTTCTTGCCTATGATGCAAAGGTGTGAAGTTGAGTAAGACTCAAGACCCGACCATGGCAGAAAATAGAAAGAGAATGAAAAGTCATTCCCTATGCCTCAGTCATAGGTTCTATAAAGTCTGCTTTGCTGTAAACCAGGCCTATTGTATACCTTGCTCTGAGTTTGACAAAGGAATACAATTTTGATCTAAGAGTAGATCACTGGACAGCGGTCAAGAATATCCTTAGTGAGAACTAAGGAGATATTTCTCGATAATGGAAGTGATAAAAGAGCTCGTCGTAAAAGTTACAACGATACAAGCTTTTACACCGATCCAGATGACTCTAAGTCTCAATCTAGATACATATTGAAAGTGGGAGCAATTAGCTAGAGTAGGTCCGTGCAAAGCATTGTAGACGTAGAATATTTGCAAAATACATACGGCTCTGAATGTGACAGACCCGTTGACTAAGCTTCTCTCACGAGCAAAACATGATCACACCTTAGTACTCTTTGGGTGTTAATCACATAGCGATATGAACTAGATTATTGACTCTAGTAAACCCTTTGGGTGTTGGTCACATGACGATGTGAACTATGGGTGTTAATCATATACAGATATGAATATTAGTGTTAAATCACATGGCGGTGTGAACTAGATTATTGACTCTAGTGCAAGTGGGAGACTGAAGGAAATATGCCCTAGAGGCAATAATAAAGTTATTATTTATTTCCTTATTTCATGATAAATGTTTATTATTCATGCTAGAATTGTATTAACCGGAAACATAATACATGTGTGAATACATAGACAAACATAGTGTCACTAGTATGCCTCTACTTCACTAGCTCATTAATCAAAGATGGTTTTGTTTCCTAACCATAGACATGTGTTGTCATTTGATTAATGGGATCACATCATTAGGAGAATGATGTGATTGACATGACCCATTCCGTTAGCCTAGCACTTGATCATTTAGTATACTGCTATTGCTTTCTTCATGACTTATACAAAGTTCCTGCAACTATGAGATTATGCAACTCCCGTTTACCAGAGGAACACTTTGTGTGCTACCAAACATCACAACATAACTGGGTGATTATAAAGGTGCTCTACAGGTGTCTCCGAAGGTATATTTTGGGTTGGCGTAATTCGAGATTAGGTTTTGTCACTCCGATTATCGGAGAGGTATCTCTGGGCCCTCTCGGTAATACTCATCACCTAAGCCTTGCAAGCATTGTAACTAATGAGTTAGTTATGAGATGATGTATTACGTAACGAGTAAAGAGACTTGCCGGTAATGAGATTGAACTAGGTATTGGATACCAACGATCAAATCTCGGGCAAGTAACATACCGATGACAAAGGGAACAACGTATGTTGTTATGCGGTTTGACCGATAAAGATCTTCGTAGAATATGTAGGAACCAATATGGGCATCCAGGTTCCGCTATTGGTTATTGACCGAGAATAGTTCTAGGTCATGTCTACATAGTTCTCGAACCCGTAGGGTCTGCACGCTTAACGTTACGATGACAGTTTTATTATGAGTTTATAAGTTTTGATGTACCGAAGGAGTTCGGAGTCCCGGATGTGATCACGGACATGACGAGGAGTCTCGAAATGGTCGAGACATAAAGATTGATATATTGGAAGCCTATGTTTGGACATCGGAATGGTTCCGGGTGAAATCGGGATTTTACCGGAACACCGGGGGGTTACCGGAACCCTCCCGGGGGATAATGGGCCTTAGTGGGCCAAGAGGGAGAAGAGGAGGGCCGGCCAGGGCAGGCCGCGCGCCCCCTCCCCCCTAGTCCAAATAGGACAAGGAAGGGGGGGCGGCGCCCCCCTTTCCTCTTTCCCCTCCCCCCTTTCCTTCTCCACCAAGGCAAGAGGGGGGAGTCCTACTCCCGATGGGAGTAGGACTCCTCCAGGCGCACCCCTAGGGGGCCGGCCGCACCTCCCCCCTCCCTCCTTTATATACGGGGGCGGGGGGGCACCCCATAGACACACAAGTTGATCTACGGATCGTTCCTTAGCCGTGTGCGGTGCCCCCCTCCACCATATTCCACCTTGGTCATATCGTCACGGAGTTTAGGCGAAGCCCTGCGCCGGTAGAACATCATCATCGTCACCACGCCGTCGTGCTAACGGAACTCATCCCCGACACTTTGCTGGAGCGGAGTCTGGGGATCGTCATCGAGCTGAACGTGTGTTGAACTCGGAGGTGCCGTACGTTCGGTACTTGGATCGGTCAGATCGTGAAGACGTACGACTACATCAACCGCGTTGTCATAACGCTTCCGCTTATGGTCTACAAGGGTACGTGGACAACACTCTCTTCTCTCGTTGCTATGCCATCACCATGATCTTGCGTGTGCGTAGGAAATTTTTTGAAATTACTACGTTCCCCAACACTGGGAGACTTGGGACGATGTCCAGTATGAGGCGTACCATATGAGGCGTCGCAGGGCCCATCTCGCCCTTGTAGCATGGCATACTATGAAACTATCGCAATATTTTCTTCTATTTATTTTGTGTGTTTCATCAACTAGTGCCACTATAATGTAATCACGCTTTTTCATTATCTGTGCAAACAGGGTTATTCAGCTGCATTTTGGTGGAACTGCACAAATGTACGTATGGAACCGGCATATATGCAGAGTGCGAGGTGTGCCAAGTAAAAATTACCGACACCAACCATGCTGCATGCATGCATTGGCATCCACCGCCACCAGTGGGATGTGTGGCGCTCTCTGTGGACGGATCTTTCTCGGCAGCAAATCCTCTAACCAAATACTAGTAGCTTATATTGGCAGCTTTCTAGGGAGTACTCTTTTCTGAAAGAAGCACCAATCTATTTTTCTTTATTTGTACACTGTGTCACAACTTTGACCCAAAGGTCCAGAGCTATTTTAGGGTGATTGGCGTAGTACTCGGAGACTGATTGTAAGCATGATTTTCATTAGTTGTCACACTGATTGTAAGCATGAGTAGGTGGAAGATTAGGTTAGTGCGAAGCTTACCTTAAACCCTACCGCCGCCATTGAAACGAGGCGAGCGTTGAGGGAACCGTGGAGAACGGCGGGGAAGCGACGTCGCGCCATCCAGCCTCCTCTTGCGGTGGGAGAACGAATACTCATGTGGCTCCGGCTGGCTCTGCACCCTCACGAACGGCACACCATACTCGATCGATTCATTATCCTCTGGGTGCTCGACCTTTGACCTGTACGCCCACCACCTCCGCCTGACTATCGCCTCGGGCGAATCTGTCTGCTCCATCGCCCATAGGAGATACTCGATGAACTCGGAGGACTGCGGCGTAACTGCCATCGAGGAGTACATATACATCGCCGCCGTCTCGCTCTTTCGCATACATTTCCACATGGCCCGCACCGTCCTCGAAATCTCCCACTCATTGTCAAACCAACTAAGGATCTCCTTCAACCTGGCTAACTTTGCCTATTCACCGCCGGCGATCTGCCTGATTCGCTACTGCATCCTCTCCATAGATGTCGTTCTGAGTGGTCCGGTGCTAGCTTTGGAAGATGGGAGGAGAGACGGTGGTCTTGCAATAGAGAAGAGGGAGAGGAGAGGAGGTGGTTTTGGAATGGAGATGATGGAGAGGAGAGGAGGTGGTTTTGCAATGGAGAGAAGATCAGAAGAGGGAGAGGCGAGACGGTGGTTTTGGAATGGAGATGATGGAGAGGAGAGGAGGTGGTTTTGGAATGGAGATGATGGAGAGGAGAGGAGGTGGTTTTGGAATGGAGAAGATCAGA
>NC_041387.1:128322814-128327753 GCF_002162155.2 Triticum dicoccoides
TGGTTTTGGAATGGAGATGATGGAGAGGAGAGGAGGTGGTTTTGCAATGGAGAGAAGATCAGAAGAGGGAGAGGCGAGACGGTGGTTTTGGAATGGAGATGATGGAGAGGAGAGGAGGTGGTTTTGGAATGGAGATGATGGAGAGGAGAGGAGGTGGTTTTGCAATGGAGAAGATCAGAAGAGGGAGAGGCGAGACGGTGGTTTTGGAATGGAGATGATGGAGAGGAGAGGAGGTGGTTTTGCAATGGAGAAGAGGGAGTGGAGCGTGTCGCAGCGATTTAGGATTGGCCGAGAGGGCCGGCGCGCTGTGACTGGATCAAAATCAAAATCAATTTACCCTTCAATTAAGAAAGCGACCCCACATTAACTAGTCTCCCTTTTATTCTGGGTCATAATTGACCATGATTTTTGCACATAAAATATATGTTATACAGTGCAAAAATAATATAATTTGAAAGTACATTCAGATACGAACCAAGCGATACAATTTTTGGTGACATGCATTCACATTTTGCTTGTCACATACAGTATGTGGTCAAACTTTGACCCAAAATACGCAAAACAACAAAAAAATACTTCCAAGACCAGCGCCGCTCTTCCGCTCTTCTCCTCTTAAACCACCGCCGCTCCTCTCCTGTTCCAATCTAAATCCAGCACCGTTCCTCTCCTCTTCCATTTCAAAACCACCGCCCCTCCTCTCCTGTTCCAGTCCAAAACCAGCGTCGCTCCTCTCCCGTTCTAATCCAAAACAAGCGATGCTCCTCTCCTCTTCCATTCAAAAACCACCGCCGGTGAGTGAAGGTTCTATGGAGAAGTAGATCGATGGAGGAGTACAACCGATACGTGAGGATCACAGACGGCGACCCTGTGAAGCTAGCTAGGATGTTGGAGATACAGTCTTGGTTTGACAACAAGGACCAACTAGCGGCGACGGCGACATCCATGGCCAAATATCTGCAACAGAGCGAAAAGGCAGCGATACTCCTGGAGGGAGTCGCGCCGGAGTACATAGAGCTGCTCCTCTGGGCCATGGAGCAAATAGATTCACCGAATCCGATCGTGAGGGAGTGGTGGTGGGAGTATCGATCCCAGATGGAGCATCCACCAGAGATTGAAGGATCGAGCATCTACAGGGTGCCGTTTGTGAGGGTGTCCTGCCAGAGCGAGCCGGTGGAGTGTTCGTCGACCAAACCCAACTGCAAGAGGAGAAAAGCAGTTGGCCCGTGACGCTTCCCCGCCATCGTCTCCCTCGCCGTTCACATCGTCTCACGGGGCGGCTGTCTGCCGCCGAGGAATAGGAGGGGGCTGCTCCCCACCCCCAGCCCAATAGTCGGGCAGGTTGTGAATTGTCAGGAGGAGCTTAGGGTTGTCAGTATTTGCAGGTTGTGAATTGTGTTTTGTGTTGTGTATTTTGAGAGTACTTTCGGATATGGATGTCTTTTGAATTTTAGATTTGCAGTATTGAGCATATGAAGAATTTTATGAATTCTAGAGATCTATTTTTAGCACTTAAAAAATGTAGTTTCATAGGAGTATAAAAGTGCAGACAAGAAGAAACTGCAAGTTTCAGTTTCAGATAAGAAACTGCAAGTTCAGTTTCAGATAAGAAACTGCAACTTTCAGAGGAAGGGCATTTATATTAACATGGCCTTTTCAAACAGGGTTAACATCATGTTGGAAGTTTTATTCATGGTCGAAAATGGAACTAACAGCCAGTTAACATCATGCTGATCAACATTCATGCATAGCACATCTTCATATGATGCACAGTCAAAATTTCCCACACAATGTCGAGTGTGCGAAACACAGAGAAAACGAGGGACGAAGTTTTGGCAAGTGTTGGACGTGGTTTTGGGCTGCCCCATCTAGGCTTTCATTTTTAATATGTGCAGCCCACGACCTCGGATGGGAGGGCCTATTTGTATTTTCATAGGGCCGTCATGTATCAACCGGCCTATGGACCTCCCATCCGAGGTTTTATTTTTGCCAGCCCAATTTATGTATTTTTTTGAAGAAAACGCAGAGGTCTGTTCTATTTTTCTATATAAGAATAGGAACGCCAGGTACAACTTATGTTTCCCTTCTAACTATATTATATATATTTAAATTATTTTATATGTTATTATATATTATTTTTATTGTCATCATATATTTTACAGACACTTACATATGTAAGAAAACAATATCCCACATCTTATTAACTTATAAAAATAATTTCTTAACAAATAAAATCCTGAATTGTTTTGGCACGAAAATCCTAGTGATTGTGTACAAAAGCTTGGTAAGATTTAAGAACGAACGTAATAATATCACTTATTATTTAAATATATTTATAACAAAATGCTCAGCCCTTTTTTAGTTTTTGATAACATTGCTGGCCCAACCCAACATTATAATTAGAATCAGCCCAGCAAAATCGTGTATCTAGATAAAGTGCAAATGGCCTGTAATTTTTTAGTAAATAAAATAAATGGGCCGCATGGATTCTACATTAATTGTTCACCCAGCCCAGCTAATGGTTGTAATTCAAAAAAAATCAAATTGAATGTAAATTCTATCACGCAAAAAAAAGACTGTAAATTCTGAAAAGATGGGTTGAATATGTGCCACATTTTTGGAGGCTGAAATGTGGGCCAATAGGTCAAAGCCAACGCAAGTCGTTGTCAATTTAGTCAACAAATGATTCTGACATGTTAGCCGTTGGATTTACATCCAACGACCGGCATCTATCTTCAATCTCTCGTCTTCTTCCTCCAGCACCGCCGGGACCACCTCCCGCCTCCTGCTGCTAGCAGCTCTGCTTAGCACGCTTCGCTATGAAGCGCTACTCCACCGTTAGCCAGGCCATCCCTCTACCCCTCCACACCTCCTATTCTTCTCCACTGACTGCCGAACCACACCGCACTAGAAACCCTCGTACACCTCTCCGTCTGTGACTCTACTCCCGCGTCTTCCCATCTCCGGCTCGTTGCTCTCCGGGGCCTCGCCGTCGTCCACCACCTTGGATGCGCTCGGCGCGGCGTGGTCAACGTGGTCAACAAATGACACCATCGGAAGTAGACTGTGCATGAAGAGGCTGACAGCTGGGTCCATGGCCGCACACAAGGAAATGCCTCCTTATTACATGCAAAATAATAATTCCTCCACCTGACATATAGGACCCACCGGAAGGGCCTCTGTATTTTGCGAAAAAAACGTGCCCCCCGCTGACTTGTCGGGCCCACCAGCTATCTTCGCACGCAAGGAAGTGCCTCCTTATTACGCACAAAAAAAGGAATACTCCCCCTGCCAGCTGGAACCCAGCATACTGGGAGGCTGACTTGTGGGCCTACCCAGTTGACGGGGACGGAGGGCTTTGTCAACTTAGTCAATATGAATGATTCTAGCTCCTGTTACCGTACAATGTTCATCCAACGGTCGTAGTGCTTCTTCAACCTCTGGTCTTCTTGCTCCAGCCTCCCAAACCAGCGCCGATCGTCCCGCGTGCTCCTGCCTCCCGTGGCCGGCTGTGATGCCGCAGAGGCCTCACTGCCGCCTACTACTCCCACCGCTGGCGAGGCCATCCCTCTACTCACCCACACCTCCTGTTATTCTCCGGCGACAGCAGCCTCACACCACAGCCGAACCAGTGAACCCTTGTACTCCTCTTCGCGTGGGCATCCACTGCTGCGTCTTCCCCGGCTCCGAGTCGTCCCCTTCCTAGGCCTCGCCGTCGTCCACCGCTGTGGTGCTCTCGGCGCGGTGTGGTCAACATGGTCAAGGAACGACTTCCACCGGACGTGGACTGTACGTGGAGAGGCTGACAGCTGGGTCCATGGCCGCAGCAAGGAAGTGCCTCCTTATTACGCGGAAAATAATGATTCCTCCACCTGACAGCGGGGACCCACCGGACAGGCCACCGTATTTCGCGAAAAAAAGTTTCCCCTGACTGTTGGGACCCACCAGCTACATCTTCGCACGCGGAAAATAATGATTCCTCCACCTGGTAGCAAGGAAGTGCGTCCGGGCAAAAAAAATGATTCGCCCCCCTGACTGCTGAGACCCACCAGCTACATCTTCGCACGCAAGGAAGTGCGTCCGGGCAAAAAAATGATTCGCCCCCCTGACTGATGGGACCCACCAGCTACATCTTCGCACGAAAAGGAAGTGCGTTCGGGCAAAAAAAACGATTCGCCCCTCTGACTGCTGGGACCCACCAGCTACATTTTTTCGAAATGGACCAGCTACATCTTCGCAGGCAAGGAAGTGCCTGACAGTCGGGACCCACCTGGTCAAAGCGTACATAGCGTTGTCATTCTGGTCGCGAACGTGTACGTACATATATACTGGTGGATGTAGAGGCGCGCATGTGTCGTAGTAGAGGCGCGCACGTAGCATGTACACGTATGTACAGCGACCAGGGTGCAAGAAAGAAAATACGGCCATGTATGTGTACATACGGGCGGGGTCTCGAATGCCTACTCGCGCATACGTACGGCGAGGGCTCGTGTACATGGCTGGGTCGGAACAGAGAAACAGCGTTGTCGTCGTGTTCATGGGGAGACGATGGAATGCGTCGTGTTCATGGGGAGGCAATGGAATGCGTCATGTTCATCGGGAGGCAACAAAACGCGTGGGAGCCAACCGGCTGGGTCGGAACGGAATGCATGGTCGTGTTCATCGGGAGGGCTTGGACGGAACAGGCGATGGAAATGAGGCCTGGCGTACCGCAGAACGGAGGAAACGGACCTCCTACGTCCGGAACAGGGTCCTGTTGATCGGGAGGGGTGTGCCGTACCGCAAAACGGAGGAAACGGACCTCCTACGGTCGAAATGGGGGTCCTGTTGATCGGGAGGGGTGTGGCGTACTGCAAAACGGAGGAAACAGACCTCCTACGGTCGAAACGGGGGTCCTGTTGATCGGGAGGGGTGTGGCGACCGCAAAATGGACGAAACGGAC
>NC_041387.1:128328228-128349425 GCF_002162155.2 Triticum dicoccoides
GCTCACTGTTCATCCAATCGATCGGCTTCAGTTAGCAGCAGTAGCAAAGGAATCACTCCATCGGGTTCAGTTAACAACCATCGATCGATCACTCGGGTTCAGTAACGCGTAGCCTACAGTGCAATCGCTCAGGTTCAGTTAAAGCCCAACGCCTTGCTCGGGTTCAGTTAGAGCCAACGCCTCGCACACACGCGCGTACGTGTACGAGAGAAACGCGCATCGCTCGGCCCCCGGCCTCCCACCGTAACCGGCAACTCCCCGAAATTTTCCTCCCCCTCGCTTCTACCATGGTTTTTTTCGTCATGGACGGCCCAAAGAATGTCATGCAGCTGCGTCTCCGGCCCGCCCAGGATGAAAAGCCCATCTTCTGTCATGATTTTTTGTCATAGAAGTAGGAGCCCACCACATCTATGATGATACCGGGTTTTTTCATAATTATCGTCATAGAAGTGTCATATGTATGACAGAAAAAAATTCGTTCTGCCCAAAATGTCACGGATGTGTTTTTATTTTGTAGTGTTGCCTCTCGTTTTCCTCTCCCCCACTTCACCCTTGCCGTTTTATTCGCCCTCTCTTTCCCAATCTCCTCTCTTTTTCGCTTGCCTTCTTCTTCGCTCTCTCTTTCTTTTGTCTTTCTGTGTGCCTTCTTGCCCTCATGGCTTTGCCTAAGAATACCGACCTTCATCTTAGAAGGTTAGAAGAGATTGAATCAAACGTTAGAAGTTCTATGACTTTACAATTTGAGCATAATAATTTTTTCAGAAAAGAGCTTAAAGAACAAAAAAAGTTTTATGGAGTTTATGAACAAAGAGCTTGATGATATGTCTAAGGAATTTTATGGTTTGAACTCCCAAATTAATCGGCTTGAAAATTCTATAGCTCAAATTTCTGATAAGCAAGCTACCTTAGTCAATAAGATGGTTGCCAAACCAGAAAAATTAGGTGAAAATAATGATGAAGATCTTAAAGTTATTGATGTGTCCCCTATTAGATCTTTGTTTTGCAATATGAATCTTGATAATGATGGGACTGGAGATGAGTTAACTTTAGTTAAAAGGCGTCCCAATAATTTGGAGTTTTTAGATCTTGATGCTAAATTTGGTAAAAGTGGGATTGGAGAGGTCAAGACTTTAAATAGCATTGAACCCACTATCTTGGATTGCAAGGAATTAATTATGATAATTGTTCTTTAGTAGATTGTATTTCCTTGTTGCAGTCCGCGTTGAATTCTCCTCATGCTTATAGTCAAAATAAAGCCTTTACCAAACATATTGTTGATGCCTTGATGTAATCTTTTGATGAAAAACTTAATTTGGAAGTTTCTATACCTAGAAAACTTAATGATGAGTGGGAACCTACTATAAAGATTAAAATTAAATATTATGAGTGTTTTGCTTTATGTGATTTGGGTGCTAGTGTTTCCACGATTCCAAAAACTTTATGTGATATTCTAGGTTTCCATGATCTTGATGATTGCTCTTTAAATTTGTACCTTGCAGATTCCACCATTAAAAAGTCAATGGGAAGAACCAATGATGTCCTCATTGTTGCAAATAGAAATTTGGTGCCCGTGGATTTTATCGTTCTTGATATAGATTGCAATCTTTCTTGCCCTATTATTCTTGGTAGACCTTTCCTTAGAACTATTGGCGCGATTACTGATATGAAGGAAGGGAATATTAGATTCCAATTTCCATTAAGGAAAGGCATGGAGAACTTTCCAAGAAATAAGATTAAATTACCTTATGAATCTATCATGCGAGCTACTTATGAATCAAGTGTCAAAAATGGCACTACTTAGATCTATCTTCGCTTTTATGCCTAGCTAGGGGCGTTAAACGATAGCACTAGTTGGGAGGCAACCCAATTTTTTTTGTGTTTTTCTGTTTTTGTTCCTGTTTAGTAATAAAATTTGCATCTACTTCCTGTTTAGATGTGTTTTCATGTTTTATTTAGTGTTTGTGCTAAGTAGAACCTATAGGATAACCTATGGTATGAGTTAATTTGATTGTGCTGAAAAACAGAAACTTTTTGCTCACGAGAAAAAATTCAATAAATCACAGAAGCGTGCTTTTGCGTTGATTCGTTTTTCTGTAGATCAATAGACAAATTTCCTAGGACTTCCTATTTTTGTAGGATTTTTGGAGTTCCAGAAGTAACTGAAAGTTACAGATTGCTACAGACTGTTCTATTTTTTGACAGATTCTGCCTTTCGTGTGTTGTTTGCATATTTTGATGCATCTATGGCTAGTATGCAAGGGTATGAACCATAGAGAACTTGGAATACAGTAGGTTTAACACCAATATAAACAAAGAATGAGTTCATTATAGTAACTTATGTGATGGTTTTTCTTTCTTGCACTAACAGAGCTTATGAGATTTCCTGTTAAGTTTTGTGTTGTGAAGTTTTCAAGTTTTGGGTAAAGATTTGATGGACTATAGAATAAGGAGTGGCAAGAGCCTAAGCTTGGGGATGCCCATGGCACCCCAAGATATTCAAGAATAGCGAAAAGCCTAAGCTTGGGGATGCCCCGGGAAGGCGTCCCCTCTTTCGTCTTCGTTCATTGGTAACTTTACTTGGAGCTATATTTTTATTCACCACATGATATGTGTTTTGCTTGGAGCATCGTGTATGATATTAGTCTTTTCTTTTTAGTTTACCACAATCATCCTTTCTGTACACACCTTTTGGAAGAAGCCCACTTGACTGGAATTTATTAGAATACTTTATGTGCTTCACTTATATCTTTTGAGCTAGATAATTTTTGCTCTAGTGTTTCACTTATATCTTTTAGAGCATGGTGGTGGTTTAATTTTGAAGAAATTGTTAATCTCTCATGCTTCACTTATATTATTTTGAGAGTCTCTTAGAACAGCATGGTATTTGCTATGGTTATAAAATTGGTCCTAGAATGGTAGGCATCCAAGTTGGGTATAATAAAAACTATCATAGAAAGTGAATTGGATGCTATGATCAATTTGATACTTGATAATTGTTTTGAGATATGGAGGTAGTGAGATTAGAGTCATGCTAGTTGGGTAATTGTGAATTTAAATAATACTTGTGTTGAAGCTTGTGATTCCCGTAGCATGCACGTATGGTGAACCGCTTTGTGACGAAGATGGAGCACAATTTTATTTATTGATTGTCTTCCTTATGAGTGGTGGTCGGGGATGAGCGATGGTCTTTTCCTACCAATCTATCCCCCTAGGAGTATGCACGTAGTACTTTGTTTTCAATGGCTTGTAGATTTTTGCAATAAGTATATGAGTTCTTTATGACTAATGTTGAGTCCATGGATTGTACGCACTCTCACCCTTCCACCATTTCTAGCCTCTCTTGTGCCGCGCAACTTTCGCTGGTACCATACACCCACCATAATCCTTCCTCAAAACAGCCACCATACCTACCTATTATGGCATTTCCATAGCCATTCCGAGATATATTGCCATGCAACTTTCCACCGTTCTATTTATTATGACACGCATCATCATTGTCATATTGCTCTCTGCATGATCATGTAGTTGACATCGTATTTGTGGCAAGGCCACCTCATAATTTTTCATACATGTCACTCTTGAATCATTGCATATCCCAGTACACCGCTGGAGGCATCTATATAGAGTCATATCTTGTTCTAAGTATCGAGTTGTAATCTTGAGTTGTAAATAAATAAAAGTGTGATGATCTTCATTATTAGAGCATTGTCCCAGTGAGGAAAAGATGATGAATACTATGATTCCCCCACAAGTCGGGATGAGACTTCAGACTTTATAAAAATAAAAGAGGCCAAAGAAGCCCATGAAAAAAGAGGCCAAAGAAGCCCACCAAAAAGAAAAAGAAAAGAAAAGAAAGAAAGGAAAAAAGGGAAAAGAAACAAAATAAGGAGAGAAAAAGAGAGAAGGGACAATGCTCCTAACTCTTTTTCCACACTTGTGCTTCAAAATAGCACCATGGTCTTCATGATAGAGAGTCTCTTATGTTGTCACTTTCATATACTAGTGGGAATTTTTCATTATAGAACTTGGCTTGTATATTCCAATGATGGGCTTCCTCAAAATGCCCTAGGTCTTCGTGAACAAGCAAGTTGGATGCACACCCACTTAGTTTCTTTTGTTGAGCTTTCATACATTTATAGCTCTAGTGCATCCGTTGCATGGCAGTCCCTACTCACTGACATTGATATCTATTAATGGGCATCTCCATAGCTCGTTGATACGCCTAGTTGATGTGAGACTATATTCTCCTTTTTTGTATTCTCCACAACCACCCTTCTATTCCACATATAGTGCTATGCCCATGGCTCGCGCTCATGTATTGCGTGAAAAATTGAAAAAGTTTGAGATTACTAAAGTATGAAACAATTGCTTGGCTTGTCATCGGGATTGTGCATGATTAAATACTTTGTGTGATGAAGATAGAGCAATAGCCAGACTATATGATTTTGTAGGGATAACTTTCTTTAGCCATGTTATTTTGAGAAGACATGATTGCTTTATTAGTATGCTTGAAGTATTACTATTTCTTATGTCAATATGAACTTTTATTTTGAATCATTTGGATCTGAACATTCATGCCACAATAAAGAGAAATACATTGAGAATTATGCTAGGTAGCATTCCACATCAAAAATCTGTTTTTATCATTTACCTACTCGAGGACGAGTAGGAATTAAGCTTGGGGATGCTTGATACGTCTCCAACGTATCTATAAATTTTTATTATTCCATGCTATTATATTACCTATTTTGGATGTTTATGGGCTTTACTTTACACTTTTACATCATTTTTGGGACTAACCTACTAACCGAAGGCCCAGCCCGTATTGCTGTTTTTTTTTGCCTATTTTAGTGTTTCGAAGAAAAGGAATATCAAACGAAGTCCAAACGGAATGAAACCTTTGGGAGCGTGATTTTTGGAACAAACGTGATCCAGAGGACTTGGAGTGCAAGTCAAGAAACAATCGAGGAAGCCACGAGGGTGGAGGGCCCCCTACTAGGCGCGCCCCCCTAGCTCGTGGGCCTCTTGGGCGTCCACCGACGTACTTCTTCCTCCTATATATACTCATATACCCCGAAACCATCAAAGGAGCCACCGAAAAACTATTTCCGCCACCGTAACCTTCTGTATCCGCGAGATCCCATCTTGGAGCCATCGCTAGCACTCTGCCGGAGGGGGAATCCACCACGGAGGGCCTCTACATCAACAGCAGGGCCTCTCCGATGAGTTGTGAGTAGTTTACCACAGACCTTCGGGTCCATAGTTATTAGCTAGATGGCTTCTTCTCTCCTTTTGGATCTCAATACCATGTTCTCCTTCCTCTTCTTGGAGATCTATTCGATGTAACTCTTTTTGCGGTGTGTTTGTTGAGATCCGATGAATTGTGGGTTTATGATCAAGTTTATCTATGAGAAATATTTGAATCTCCTCTGAATTCTTTTATGTATGATTGAGTTATCTTTGCAAGTCTCTTAGAATTATCGGTTTGGTTTGGCCTACTAGATTGATCTTTCTTGCCATGGGAGAAGTGCTTAGCTTTGGGTTCAATGTGGCGGTATCCTTTCCCAGTGACAACAGGGGCAGCAAGGCACATATTGTATTGTTGCCATCGAGGATAAAAAGATGGGGTTTATATCATATTGCATGAGTTTATCCCTCTACATCATGTCATCTTTCTTAAAGCGTTACTTTGTTCTTATGAACTTAATACTCTAGATGCATGCTGGATAGCGGTCGATGTGTGGAGTAATAGTAGTAGATGCAGGTAGGAGTCGGTCTACTTGTCACGGACGTGATGCCTATATACATGATCATGCCTAGATAATCTCATAATCATTTGCTTTTCTATCAATTGCTCGATAGTAATTTGTTCACCCACCGTAATACTTATGCTATCTTGAGAGAAGCCTCTAGTGAAACCTATGGCCCACGGGTCTATCTTTTATCTTTTAAGCTTTCAATCTACTTTTATTTGCATCTTTACTTTTCCAATCCATATCATAAAATACCAAAAATATATTTATCTTATCATATTATCTCTATCAGATCTCACTTTTGCAAGTGGCCTTGAAGGGATTGACAACCCCTTTATCGCATTGGTTGCGAGTTCTTTGTTTGTTTGTGTAGGTGCGTGGGACTTGTGAGGAGCCTCCTACTGGATTGATATCTTGGTTCTCAAAAACTGAGGAAAAACTTACGCTACTGTGCTGCATCACCCTTTCCTCTTCAAGGAAAACCAATGCAAGCTCAAGACGTAGCAACAGGACAAAAGATTTTCTTATGATAAGCAAAGTGTTCTTGAGGGTACACGGGAATTTCATCTAGTCACTTTCATCTTGTTGGCTTAATTCGTGTTCGGTACTTTGATAATTTGATATGTGGGTGGATCGGTGCTTATGTATTGTTCTTACTTGAACAAACCTCCTACTTATGATTAAACTCTCTCGCAAGCATCCACTACTACGAGAAAAGTATTAAGAATAAATTCTAACCATAGAATTAAACTTTTGGATCCAATCGGTCCCTTATGGAATAGCGCATAAACTGGGGTTTTAGCTTCTGTCACTCTCGCAACCCACCATATAATAACTACTCCATGATGCATTCTCTTAGGCCCAAATATGGTGAAGTGTCATGTAGTTGACATTCACATGACACCACTAAGAGAATGGCAACATACATATCATCAAAATATCGAACACATATCAAGTTCACATGATTACTTGCAACATGATTTCTCCCGTGACCTCAAGAACGAAAGTAACTACTCATAAATGATAAACATGCTCAAGATCAGAGGGGTATTAAATAGCATAATGGATCTGAACATATAATCTTCCACCAAATAAACCATATAGTAATCAACTATAAGATGTAATCAACACTACTAGTCACCCACAAGCACCAATCTATAGTTTTGATACAAAGATTGAACACAAGAGATGAACTAGGGTTTGAGAGGAGTTGGTTCTGTGAAGATGTTGATGAAGATAGCCCTCCCCAAGATGGGAGAGTTGTTGGTGATGATGATGACGATGATTTCCCCCTCCGGGAGGGAAGTTCCCCCAGCGGAATTGCTCCGCCGGAGGGCAAAAGTGCTCCTGCCCAAGTTCCGCCTCGAGGCGGCGGCGCTTCGTCCCGAACGTCCTCTCCTGATTTTTTTTCTAGGTCAAAATGACTTATATACCAGAAGATGGGCACTGGAGGTGGGTCGAGGAGGGCAACACCCACCAGGGCGTGCTTGGGCCTCCTGGCGCGCCCAGGTGGGTTGTGCCCACCTGGTGGCCCTCCTCTGGTACTTATTTGCTCCAATAATTATTAAATATCCCATAAAAAATCCTTGGGGAGTTTCAGCTCATTTGGAGTTGTGCAGAATAGGTAGTTTGACGTAGCTTTTTTAGGTCCAGATTTCCAGCTGCCAGAATTCTCCCCCTTGGTGCATACCTTGCATATTATGAGGAAAAAGGTATTAGAATTACTCCAAAAAGCATTATTATACCATAAAACAACATAAATGACAGTAGGAAAACATGATGCAAAATGGACGTATCAACGCCGAGTTCTCATATAACAAAACTTATCAAACTAGTTTGAAGATGGCCCCTTTCGAAGCTTTTTACCGAAGGAGGTGCAGGACACCATTGATGTGGGATGAAGTTGGAGACCGTAAATTATTCGGACCAGATTTAATTAGAGATTCAAAGAAGAAAGTCAAGGTGATACGTGATAGACTCAAGGTAGCCCAATCCAGACAGAGGAGTTATGCCGATACTAAATGCAAGGAGGTAACCAACGAAGTCGGAGATAGAGCATATCTTCGTCTGTCTCCACTTCGAGGAGTTAAACAATTTAGAGTCAAAGGAAAGTTAGCACCATGATTTGTGGGGCCGTACAGACTTTTAGAACGCATGGGTGAAGTTTCCTACAAGTTGGAATTACCTAAAGCCTTGTCAGGAGTTCATGATATGTTTCACGTTTCCTAGTTGAAGAAGTGTCATGCAGAGATGGCCGATATTCCTTTGGGAGATATAGTGTCACTAGAGGCCATACAGTTGGATAGTGATCTGACCTATGAGGATAAGCCCGTCAAGATTCTCGAGACTGCAAGCAGAGTTACCCACAGGAAGGTCATCAAGTTTTGCAAGGTTTAGTGGAGTCACCATACCGAGGAGGAAGCCACGTGGGAACGAGAAGAAGATCTTTGACAGGACCACCCACACATTTTTGCTAGCCAACCCGAATCTCAAGGGCGAGATTCATCTTAAGGGGGGTAGGTTTGTAACATCCCAATTTTTAATTTGGATGTTTATAAATAGATCATTCATATGCATTCGTGATTTATGCATGTTTGCCCCATTTGTTTTATTTGAATTTTGATCCAAGGAACTTTGAGCAACTCAAGGACCAAAAGAGAGAGTTGGAAGTTCCCTAAAACCATTTTTGAAAATTTCAAAGTTGGGAATTTGGATCAAATTTGGTTTCACCAAAATTCATTTCCATTATTTCAAAAATAAAATAAAGAGAGAAGATAAAAGGACTTCTTCAAAAGCAGAAGAGATATATTGGAAATTGAATTTGAAATCAAAAGTTATTTAGCGGGTTTTATTTGCAAATTATTTTGATGCGAATTTTCTTAGCATAGAAAAATGATTTTTTAAATTGCATTTTATGTCAGATAAAAGTTCACAAGGTCATAAGTAAGACCATATAATTATGTAAATTTTCTGGAAAAAATTTAGACTTATTTTATTTGTATTTTCGGTACTTTAGTGTTTCTGAAAAAAAGATTTCGAAAAAAAGAGCCGCGCCACCAGCAAGCCAAGGCCCAGCAGCGGCCAGCGCAGGTAGCCAGGCCAGCCCCAGCGAGAGGCCAGCGCCCCAGGCCGTTTCCCCTCCCAGATCCTATTCGGCGCCTTAAGCGCCGAATATAGGTCATTCCGTACAGGGCGCACACCCCCTGTACACTTGGGCCGGCCCATCCTACTTCCTCTTGCTTCTCTGTTTCGAAAAAGGCAAAAAAACAATGCATTTGCCGTGAATCGAACCGCGCTCATTCGTTCTAGAAGCGAACGCACTAACAAGTTGGTTCAGAAGACACGATGTGCTTACAATCCTTTTTTCCTTTCTTTATACAATGCGAGAAAGCCAACTGTTTTTTGTTTTCTTTCCTTTTTTTCTATCTTGATTTTTCTTTTCCCATAAATGTGTGAACTTTTTCGAAAGCGACGATTTTTTTTAGCAAAATTGATGAGCCTTTTTTTCAAATCTGATGAACTGTTTTTTAAATCGATGAAATTTTATTCAATGTCGATGAACTTTTTTCAAATTCGATGAACTTTTTTTCAAATTCGATGAACATTTTTTCAAATTCAGCAAACTCTGTTTCAAATCTGATGAACTTTTTTCAAATTTGATGAACTTTTTTTGAAATCGATGAACTTTTATTCAAACTCGATGAACTTTTTTCAAATTCGGCAAACTCTATTTCAAATCCGATGAACTTTTTCTAAATTTGATGAACTTTTTCCATTTTTGCTTTCAAAATTGATGAACTTTTTTAAATTCATGAACTATTTTTCAAATTCATAAATTTTAGATCCATGTGATTTTCAGTTTTTGTAAACGAAAGGGACGAACAGCAAATAGAAAAAAGAACGAAACATGCACGAAGGAGCTATAGCGATGGAAGGAAGAAAGGGAACGGGCGCTTGCTGGGCGGGCCCACCCGAGGCTGCTGTATGTTGACTTCTCTAAATCCCTATAATCTATTTGACATGGTCTTGTGATCCCTCTCCTTCTACAGAGGCTAGCCCGACCTCGTTGTCTTCGCCGGAGCACCCGGAGTACGCGAGCTTCATCGCTTGGTTTTGTCGTCGTTCGTCGTCGCCGACCTTCACCGACTCCACCCTGGACGAGCTACTCTCCACCGCATCTCCTAGACACCTCCACCGCCTCCGACGACCGCCGAAGCCGCCACCCCACCTGACCAGAGCCACCCCAACGTACGTCATTCTTCTCTGAACCTACACGTTCAGTTAAAAAAACGGTTTCATTTTAGTTAGATCGTTTTTTCTGGTTTAGTTCGAATCGGACACTCAGTTTTTTTTATAAGCCGTTACTACCGAAACCTTTAGTTAGCAAACGTTTTTTTCAAAATAACCGCAACAAACACACCAACCAATCAGAGAGCGCCACATGGCCTCTGGCCGAATTCTTTTTCTTCTCTTTTTCCAGTATTTTTCCAATCTCAGATTCTATACCAATTCTTCTTTATAGTATAACTTTTACTCTATAGGTCCAATTTAGTTGATTCTTTTTCCTACTAGTTCATAAAAATATCATCTATCTAGAGAATCAAACAAAAAAATTATGAAAGGTTTAAAATTTGAATTCAAACTTCGTTAGGCCATAACTTGAGTTTTCGTAACTTCGTTTTGGGTGATTCTTTTTGCAAATCGAAGCTTGTGATATGTACTATCTGTTAAACCAAAACCATTTATTTTTGTTGCTGTAAAAATTACGTTATGTACAAAAACTTTATTTGGTTGTTTTTGGAGTTTTCTAAAGTCTTTTATTTGTTTTCCTTTTGGATCTTTGCTTGCATGCTTATGTATGTTATTGCTTGCTTACGCTAGATCATCCGGAGTGCGAAGCTTTCTACTATGAATCTTTAGAGTTCGATGAACGTCGGCAAGGCAAGTTCACATTTTGACCATACTTCTCAATACCCAGTTTTTATTATGCATTAGTTTCACCCTAAATATTGCATGAGTAGGATTGGGAACATGTAGTTATGCTATGTACTTCATGTGGTATGAACCTATGACCTTTGATCACCCTGGGAATATTGGTTATGTCATATTGCTTGCTCGTAGACGGGGATTGGTATGTGTGGTCCATGCAAGTTGCGAGAGATAAATAAGTTTGGGACAACATAAGGTGGCAACCTTAATACACATCTGGGTGGATTGTTTGGGGCACCTGGAGAAATCAGTGCTCGCCTAAGGGGATACCGGAGTATCCGTGTGATTACCCTAGGTCCGCCACTTAGGTTCAAAGGGATCATAACATATTTCATGCCTAGAAACTTCCATGTGAAGTCACAAGCCATTATGGGCTCTGGCATAATTGAGTAAGTTGGTGACCTTTTTCCGTGGTAGACTAGTTGATGTAGGGGAAAGTAGGTGTACCGGTCTACCCAGGGTTTAGAGGAAATACTTCAGAAAGTCTATGTCTTGATCTTTCAATCATGGAGATGATCGAGTCTTGTGGGGAAGTGCGCAAACCTCTCAGAGTGTACAAACTAATCATGATTAGTCGTGTCCCTGTTATGGACAACTTGAGTATCTAGAAGTGAATTATTGGCTGATCTCATCACTCTTTTAATGAAATTATTGGATTACCAATAACTTGGGAATTTTGGGATTGAGTTGGAGAAACCTTCTCAATAATGGCCATTTTTAATTTAGTAGAAAATAAAAATTTATTCCTTTGTTGTAGGGTCAAATTTGCTTTATGCAAAAAATTAGATTTAGAGCCTCCACCAGCTAAATTTGCATATAGAGATAGTCTTTTTTTCTCATTATTATTATATGGTGTGAAATTGCCAGCACATACCATGTGCCGACCTACACGGCTACAACGTCTCATGTTGCAGACTTTTATGACGAGGATTAAGGTGCGATAGGTCGTTGTTCTACACTCAGTTTGTCGTGGAGTTGGATGGACTCATTTTACCTTTGGAGCTTTCGCAGTTATTTTATTTAGTTGGCCTTCAGCCATATTTATGTAATAAATACTTTTTTGAGGACCTCGATGTAATAAAGTGTGTGGTTGAACTCTGTTATAATTCCTCGAGTACTGTGTGTGTCAGCATACCGATCTAGAGATGACACTTAAGCACAGAGACTTCGATCCATTTGGGTCGGGTCCCTACACCCTGGGCGCAGCCGGCGGTCCACCCGTCATGGACCTGCCAGCCAGGTCACCCGACCGCGAGCCTTCAGGACAGATCGGACAGCTCGTGCTGCACCCGAGTAGCTCCCACGGCAAGCGAACACGGGACGGATGACCAAGAGGCTCTTTTCTCCCACGAGTGGCCTAGGGAGGCGGGTACTCCACCATCCTTTACATTTCTAATGAGTAGTCTACGTGTGGTATGCCTTAACCGGTTTTCGCTCAGTTTTTCATTAGTAGACTACATAATTCTCTTATGGTTAATTAATCGATGTGATAAATCCTTTGCCTCCATCTTGAAAATGAAAATAAACTCAAACAGATCCTTAAAAAGCACTCAAATTGAGTAGCGTTGGGCACGGTGCGGTGCGCTATTGCATCAGCCAGAGTGCAGTTGGTGTAGAATACGGTTGTACCGAACAACGGGACCTCCTAATTGGCGCCTTAGGCGTCCGAAATCAGAATTGGCTGCCGTGGGACGTCAGCTAGGCCGTAGCCCACCAACGCGAGCCGACTGGTTTAATTGGTTCGTCCCGAGCTCAGTTTGATGTTTTGATCGGTTTGGGTGTTGATCTTTGACTTTTGAGGGGACACACATGGATTTAAAAAAAGCTCTCAAATTTGAAAAAATGAATTTAAAGAGTTCATGTATTTTGAAGAGAATATCACAAATTAGAAAGAAGTTTGCGAATTTGAAAAACATGAGAATAGTTCATGAATTTGAAAAAGATCATGGATTTTTAAAAAGTTCACAAACTGGAAAATTGTTCTTGGATCTGAAAATTATACACGAATTTTAAAATTGTTCATGGTTTCGAAAAATGTTCATGAATTTGAAAATTTGTGGTTATAAAAAAAGTTCATGGATGTAAAAAACATTGCAAATTAAAAAAAGTACATGAGCTTGAAAAAAAGTTAAACCAGGAAAAACTGGTTGGAAGCTTCTAGAAGCGTCACAAAACTTCATAGTGTAGCTTCTGTAAAAGAAAAAACGCAACCTACATGGACCGGCCCATCTCCTAAGTAGTGTGTGCCATTTGCCAAAAAACCTCATAAGTTGCACCTGAAGCGCCAAATACGAATTGGGCGGAACAACTCCGCAGCCATTTCACTCTGATTGGGTCTAGCTGCCAATCCGGCCCAACAATGTGGTCGCCAACAGGAAATAAAAAGCCTACATACAAGAAAGAAGACGACAGGTCTGACCTAGCTCCCGTCCCAGCCGCCACCAACTGCCCCCTCGTCGCCTCCCCCTCCCCTTCCCCCTCTCACCACCCACTGAACAAGCAGCTTATTCACCGCGGCTTGTTTGTCGATCCTCAGGTATTATTCGTCAAAAGCCTCCTCCTTTCTTAATAGGACTCTCAGTCAACTCAATTCATCTATATTAGTGTTGAATCAGGCTCGCTCGCAAGATGAAGCGGCTGTATGTGAATCTGGTGACGCGGAATTGGGAGAGTGGGATTTATGCACTGCGCCGCCTCAATCCCGATGTGCACCTCTTCTACCAGTCAAGAAATGACGCAAAAGAAGTAGCAGAGATCAACACGATGGATTCTGCAGCAGATGATAGCATCAAGATGAAATCAGCAGCAGATGCGAACAACAAGACCAAGAGATCCAGTCCAAGGATGCATAGCCTGCGGCAGCTGCCTAAACCAATCGCCAAATTCGATCCGTCACCGTCCGGCCTGTGGATCAATGACGGCCTGGAGTGGTTCGAGCTCCTGGGCCCCCGCCGCAGCGAATGATGCAACGTGTGCTTGGGGATCGGAAGGCTCAGGCCAGCATTGCCACACACCATCCATAAAAAAAGTTAAACCAGGAAAAACTGGTTGGAAGCTTCTAGAAGCGTCACAAAACTTCATAGTGTAGCTTCTGTAAAAGAAAAAACGCAACCTACATGGACCGGCCCATCTCCTAAGTAGTGTGTGCCATTTGCCAGTTATGGGCCGGCCCAACCAGTTCACTGCCCTATGGATGGTGTGTGGCAATGCTGGCCTGAGCCTTCCGATCCCCAAGCACACGTTGCATCATTCACTAGGTGCCTGAATAATCTATTAGTACTACTTTTGTTATGCATTCCGTTTTATTATGCATGCTTCTAGTCTATTTCCTGTTTGTAAGATATTATTTGGACAATGCCATTAGCCTGCTTGTTTATGCCAAGTGGGGGGATTTTCTGAATCTACACATGTTACTAGATGATCATGCCGCGCCGGGAACCTCCACCTCTGATTGGGTTAGGTGAACACCGTGTCGTTTGTTAGGGCAATCTGTTTGCTTGGCCTGTCTTTCTATTTTGCCATTGACCGACATGCTATTTAATTTTTCTAAGTGAGTTTAAGGGGTCTGTTTTTTTTAGCATCATTTAAATTCATCTGCTTACATGCATTAGGTTGTTCTTGTTCCCTGCTAACCATTTTTTTTTCGAGGTTCCTGAAGCATGTCAACTTGCTGTGAAGACACTTGTTATCTGTTTCCCATATATACCCATGCAAATTTTTTATTCAGTACAATCTATCTATACCTATACCTACTATTAAAGGGAGTAGGTATTCTTAGTTTGGTTTCGCTTTGTTTCGTCCCATTTAGGTGTTTTTTTTTCTTTTTGGTTTCGACAGGTTTAGATGATTATTATTATATGAGGTGGTACTAAAATTCCGTCTATCGTGGAACCTTAAAAACATTTCGCAGTGTTGTTGGACCTTTTCTGCCTAGGCCATAGTTCCCTTTTTCCGTCATGGGCCGAGCTGGGCTACTGCAGCGAGAAGTGAAAAATATAGTTGCGCTCTTACGGGACGTGCTATGCAGTTTTTCTTATCGCGTCGGAGGATGCAAGCAGCGAAAAAACTCACCGCGAACACATGACTTCCTATCCTGTAGGCAAAGCAGCAAACCAACTCAGCTAGCATTCAACTGTGCTACAAAATAGGGTACATTACTTAATAGTCCCACCGCAATTCTTTACCCCTAATTGACAATTTCTTTTTCTCCATGCCTAGCAAAAAAAATAATCTGCCCCGTTCCGCCTCCCCCCTCTATGCACGACTCCACCCTGTGCCTCGGGCTTTATATATTACTTCCTCCGTTTCCAAATATTTGTCTTTCTAGCCATCTCAAATGGACTACAACAAACGGATGTATGTAGACATGTTTTAAATTGTAAATTCACTCATTTTGCTGCGTATGTAGTCATTTGTTGAAATCTCTAGAAAGACAATTATTTAAGAACGGATGGAGTATTATTAACTAAAAAATAGATGATGTGTCTTCTTTTTTCAATAGTCCCACCTCGCTGAGTTAAACCGATTGCTATCACTTTATATACATTATCAACTCAATTGCCACCAGCTGCCTTGGGAGAAAACAAAGAGCTGATAAAAGAAGATTAGTGTATGTTGCATGATGTGTCAAATACCTAACTACTTGAGGGCTCCAGATGCAAGCTTCTCTACATGATGTCGGGCACCACATGCTCGGGGTCCAGGGTCTAGGGCTACTCGCGACTCAAGACCAATGGCGGCTACCTGTAGTCCTTTAGTTAGATACAACACGAGACAAAGGAACATCACATGATGTGCCAATAATTTTTTATAAAAATGTGTAAAATACGTAACTAGAGCATGCATGGCCGTCTGTTGGGTTCATGATGCATGTGTCATAGACAAAATGAGACAAAGGGGTCCAGAGTCCAGACCGATTGTATTCTTCGATAGCTCAAATATTTTTTGACAGTCCCTGGTTTGGCTCATGGAGGTGCAGGAAAGAGGATAAACAACCATATATTTTGAAATAGATGATTGCGTAGACATTTCAGAGTTTTGATCTAGACGGAGAAGAGGATAAGCAGCAATACGAGTTCTGCTTTGTGCTCAATAGATGATGCGGACCTTTGTGAGTTTTAAGCCGTACTTACTGGATTGGGAGCATGATATTTTTTCCCGTTGCAACGCACGGGCATGCGTGCTAGTAGGTCTAACGTGCATGCGTTTTGTAGGTCTGTAGCACCATTACAGGAGCATCCTATAGGTCTACATAGCGTTAATACTACACGGTACAAATACACACTCCCCGCTGGACTTCGGCTGCCAGAACACCGCAGTTGTTTCGCTAGAGTAGAGGCAGCCGTCCAGCTCTTCTTGCATCAAACCAAACCCTGTAACAGAAAAAAAAAACTGGCGAATCAAATATTGCATGTAAGAGGTGAAAGGGCTATGCTAATATATGCATAGATATGTTGCATCATTTGCCATGGCATGCAGGTAGACAAAAGAACATAACATACTCTTTCGGTCGACCTCGTCGAGGTTCAATGCATAGTTGAACAGCTTCCTGCATTGGCAATACAATTGCTGTCATTGGCTTCTAGAACCATTGTGTTCACCAACAACAGGAGAGTGTCTTTGTACAAGATGCGCATATACTCTATGTGCCATATCATGCAGTTAAGGGATGTATTCAGAGAATCATTCGTTGTGTGCAGGTTCTGGTCATCTGTGTATAGGTGGTTCAACCAATTAGCGATCTGCCTTATTTGCTGGTGAGGCATCTTGGCATAACCATAGTTTATCATTGATACCGGCCAATTAATTAGCATCTCGATCAGTTAATTGCTACTCGGTGGGTCACCGAATAGCTATTAACTGATTTATCGGCGAATTAACTGATTCATTGAATGATATTATACAATCCCAACACTATCTATTTGTGGTTCTGCATAATGATATAATAGATAAAGTTTATTTACGTCTCCAGTGCAGTACTTGATTGTTGTTTCGACTCAACATATATCCAACTTCGATCGTAAATTATGTAAATAGTATTTTTTTTGAATTACTCAAAATTATACCACTGAAAAGTTCTTTCGAATATGAATCCGACGGTATAACTTTTCTCACAAATAACATACAATTGGTTGGTTTAATTATTGGTCAAAGTTGATTTTTGGAATGTGTGCATACCTTATTCATTGGAATGAAGGGAGTATTTAGTTGGAAAAAAATCAGTGGGACGAGCCTGCTTGTTTTTGTTAAGTGGGGTTTTCTTTTTTTTTTCTTTCATGAATATGCAAAACTTGCATATCTTTTGATTCGTAGAAGAAGTCGGAATGAGAACAAAGGGGGTACATCACATGACGCAACCAAAGATGTTGTAAAGATGGTGCCTGAAGGAGCGAGAGATGAGATGCTCGGCTCAAACAGAAGCTACAACATGGGTTAAACTGCCTTGACCAAGAGAAATAGCCGGAAACGATGTCCAAAGTCTCAAAAACCGTCCAAAGTCTCAAAAACCATCACCGGGTACGCCACGAGCAAACAAGATGACGCCTTCATGAAGGTAAACACCACCATGACCATGACCCCCTGGTGCTTGAAGAGGGGCACAGAGAAAGGCCGTTAGGCGGTCAGGATCTGAAGACGGGGAACATGTCACTAGCTGGACCGCCGCGTCCATAAGGGGAGCCAAGCTCGCGGCCCAAGGGTGGCAACGAGCATCGCAGAACAGGCTATCATTGGATTTGGCAAAGGAGAGGCAAGGCAAGGGGTTGCGGTCAGAGTTGGAGAGCCGACGCGGGGCATAGGCTGCAATGGCAGCCAACAAGATCGGTGAGTTAGGATCCAGAAAAACACATATCTGGACTGATAAGACCGAAGCCATGAAGACACCATCGAGTCAAGAAAGCCGGAAAGGGCGCAACTTAGAGAGCCGAGTCTCAATCGGAAGGACATCAGCGAGCCACGAACACTGGAGAACGCAACTCCAGGCCCGCCGGGACCGGAGCAGCAACAACAAGATCCACCATGTGCATGTCGTCGCGATGTAGAAGGCCCCCAAATCCGTGCCACCACCAAGCACAACGGTTGCATGCTTGCAGGGGCCTAGATCAGTTAATTGCTACTCGGTGGGTCACCGAATTGCTGATTAACCGATTTATCGGCGAATTAACTGATTCATTGAATGATATTATACAATCCCAACACTATCTATTTGTGGTTCAGCATAATGATATAATAGATAAAATTTATTTACGTCTCCAGTGCAGTACTTGATTTTTTTTGAGCATCAGTACAGACGCAAGCGCTCATATACACGCGCATATATTCATCCTAAGAACGCACACACGCACACCCTACCCCTATGAGCACCTCTGAAAGACTGAGCCGGCATATCATCTTGAGATTTACGAAGTCACCGTAGGCGCCTCATCGTCGACGGAAACATCTCCTCCCACTGAAAGCGCATCGCCGGAAATCCTGAAACAAATCTAGGAATAATGCGAGCACCAGGATTTGAACCCTGGTGGGTTGGGGATACCACTGCCCACCGTTCCATGCATGGGGCGTGCATGCTGGCTGCGTGGCTGCCCGTGTACGTCGCATCCCATGCGGACTGGGTTGCACGTCCCGTTGTCTAATGCAAACCGTTCGTTCTAATCAATTGCACGTGCCGCACCAAATTCAATGAAGATCGTCATCGAGTATACATGCCATCGATTGAGCAACGGGCTGCCGCAGCGTCGCCCCGTCGGGCCGCAACGCTGCCGTTCCATGGTTTTCCTCGTGGCTACACCGATCCACGCCGCCGCTGTGTCGCCCCTTCGGGCCGTAGCGCCGCAGCACGTGGTCCCCGCCGTCACCCTGAGGCCGTCCCCGTGGTTGCACCACCTCGCGCGCTACCGCTGCGTCGCCCCTTCGGGCCTTAGTGCCGCGGCTCGCGATCAAGCCGTCCGCTCCAGGCCGTCCCCGAGGCTGCACCGACCCTCGCGTTGCCGCTGCGTCACCCCGTCAGGCCGTAGCGAGCGTGGCACGCAATCCCTGGAACCGCACTGAGGTCTTCCCTGCCGTAGCCCAGACCTGCCCGCCATCGTTGCGTCGCCCCTTCGGGCCGTAACGCTACGGCCCGCGGTCCACCGCCGTCCACACACGTTGACTTCCACATGATATGCGCCGCGCCGCCTCCCTTGGCGCGGGAATGTCACCGTCCGTGCCTCATTATCGCCTACTTCGAGCACCGCCGCCACACTCCTTCTCTAGCCGCCGCCGCCACCTTAGGCCGCCGCTGCTCTTCTTCCGCGGCTCCACGTCGACTACCTCGACACCGGTGAGCTCCGACTCGACACTGACCACGGCGTTCTTCGCACGGCTACCTCGACTACGGCTTCACCACCTACGCTCTCGGCTACCTCGACAAACGGCACAAAGGGCTACCGCCTTGCTTCAGCAACCTCGTCAGTTTTCACTCCAGCCACGACTCCGCCATGCATCGACCGTGACGACTGTGGGGGGTGTCCGTCGGCTTCCCTTCGAATTCTTCTCCAGTCTCATAGTCCGCGTCGCTACCGTCGTGACCGCGGGGGACGTTGAGTATTATATTTAGTTAGGAAATATGAGATAGACCAGCGTATGTTCCGGCTTGTCTTGTACTCCAAGTTGACCATGTACTCCTGTATATATATGCCCACGAGGCTCAAGTAATACAACGAACTATTCCACCAAACATCTCTCTCCCTTCTAACAACCGGGTATGCCACGAGCAAACAAGGTGACGCCTTCATGAAGGTAAACACCGCCATGACAAGACACCGCCGCTGTTCAATCTAAGGAATTGGATCTAGTGTTTCCCCTGGTGCTTGAAGAGGGGCACAGAGAGAAAGGCCGTTAGGCGGTTAGGATCTGAAGACGGGGAACATGTCACTTGCTGGGACCACCGCGTCCATAAGGGGAGCCAAGCTCGCGGCCCAGGGGTGGCAACAGGCGTCGCAGAACGGGCTATCATTGGATCTGGCAAAGGAGGGGCAAGGCAAGGGGTGGCGGTCAGGGTTGGAGAGCTGACGCAGGGCATAGGCTGCAATGGCAGCCAACAAGATCGGTGAGTTAGGATCCAAAAAAAACACATATTTGGACCGATAAGACCGAAGCCGTGAAGACGCCATCGAGTCAAGAAAGACGGAAAGGGTGCAACTTAGAGAGCCGAGTCTCAATCGGAAGGACATCGACGAGCCACGAACACCAGAGAACGCAACTCCAGGCCCGTCGGGACCGGAGTAGCAACGACAAGATCCACCATGTGCATGTCGTTGCGATGCAGAAGGCCCCCAAATCCGTGCCACCACCAAGCACAACGGTTGCATGCTTGCAGGGGCCTAGATCAGGCCCGCTTGCAGCAGCAACGCTCGGAGCAGCCGCCGACGCATCACAGCGATAGCTAGGGCGCACGACTGACGGCCAGCGCGCAAGATGCGCCGACGCACTCCAAAGAGGCTCTCTATCGTGGCCCGCATGGTCAGGCCCACCGCTCAACTTCACGCGTGTAGACGGGAGAGGTGGCGCCGCCATAGACGAGGTTGAGCACCCGCCGTAGGAGACAAGGATGAGTGCCCACTGCTGGGAAGGGACGTCATCCCCGAAGAAGAGCCCGCCTCGCGTTGATGGAACTAGGAGGCAAGAAGGCTGCACCGCCACCTTTCCTTGGCGCGCACGGACTTCACCGGCGCTTTCCTCGGCGGCGGCAACGTGAGGAATGGTCGAAGCTAGAGGCGGTGGTGGCGCGGCTAGGGTTTCCTGTTTCGCTTGGGAGGATGACGCGGGTGTCGGGAGCGGGGTTACCTCTTGATCGCTTCTTCCTTGTCAGAGTTTTTTTTTCTAGTTTTACACATGTTATGTGTTGCGAGTACTAGTCGGGTGTTTTTGCATAACAACAAAAATCTCAATCCCTCAACAAACTAACTTGTGGAGCATGTACCCAAGATTTTTTTTTTGCGGAAATGTACCCAAGATGTTTAACTTGCCCAAGAAATTGAAAGAATTGATTGCTCTAGTACTGTGAGAATAAAAGAAGCTGAGAGTTCTAGAGTGTCTTAGGGTATCTTTCGCATATCACCAAGTGTTAATCTTTGGTTGAAATTTCTCTGATTCGATGGACTAGAGGCTATCTAGAAGATCCTCTATACCCATAGTAAATGTGTGTGTGCAATTGCACGTATTAACTAAATCATAAACGTTTGAAGTACATATACTATGAATAGAATAATTGCAGAAATTTGAAGCCATTATTGATATGTACAAATAATCATAAGTACCTTACAATATCTATGTGTCATGTGGTGAGCTCGTGTGGGCGAGAAACAAGCATTATCCACACTTCAATATTCAACATGTGTGAATGAGCCTACGCACTGCCACAAATTCATTGTAAAAAATTAATAACAAAAGATTGTACCACGACAACAGACGAAGGCT
>NC_041387.1:128349648-128406217 GCF_002162155.2 Triticum dicoccoides
GAGGCAGAGGCAGAGGCCGGAGGCTGCTCCGCCGGCAGAGGGGCTGTACGGAGGCTGCTCCGGTGGCGTGGCTGACTCCGGGCACCACTCTGGTCTATTGGAGATCGCCCGCCCAGGTATGGAGTCTGTGGATTTGGAAGGGTGTGAGCAGATGCAAACTTCAGCTGTTTGGTTGCAAACAGCGTTTGTGTTCTACTCACCCCATTCAAATGTGGTGGCCTTACCACCACATGATCAGCACAACAGCACAAACAAAGAAAGATCAAACAAAGAAAGCAAACAAGCAAGCAAGCAAAGAAATGACATCAAACTACTTAAGATTAACAGCAGGGGCATCCTCCTTCCCTGCTCCACACCAGTGTGCTGCTCCTGGCCAAAATATTAACATGTTCCCAGCATAAGTCTAGCCACACACCATAAAAGTTCAACACTAACAACTTAACTTAACTACATAGCATGCTCAATGTCACCAACGCAGTTGTGCCTGCTGCAACGAAACCTGCACATGACCGAGGAGTTGTGGTTGTAGATCTGAACCTTCAGTCCAAGTCCTGAGATGCACACAGCGACGAGGTCGCCGTGGACGATCCGATGGTGGCGGCAGAAGTAGTTCCAGCCCCGGCCAAGCACCATGTGCCCCTCAAAGTTCTGGACCTGCACCCAGAAAGGCACCACTGGTTTGCCGACAGCCTGACCACGCGCGGGAGCCGCTTGATGACCAACCAGGTGTTCATCACCTCCACAAACTTGTGAGGGACGACGAGCATGGCGAGGTCCTCGTTGTCCTTGATCTGCTGGTAGAAGCGCAGCGACTCCTGGGCCCCCTTCTCATGGCCCTACCTCGGAGATCGACCCCTTGAATGAGGCATGCTATGAAGGCGATCCTGCTAGACATGTTTGAATAAATCCAAGGCACTCCGTTGATCATCCGAGGACCAAGCAATCACACAAACACGCCACCAAGACTTGTTAACGAGGTTCACCAATATGGTTACATCCTCGGGGCTTGACTACGAGCGCTCCTCCCCGTGACACCATCACAATTCTGCACCCTGGCCGCCCGGGCGCCGGCACACGCCGCCGGCTCCCCCGCGTACCTGTGCTATTATGTTGGCATAGGTTACATCGTGTGTCTTAGTGTCTACCCTCGCTATATATAAGAGGCCTAGAATACAAGTGTCCCACTTGGACACGACTCCATATCCCGTCTACACACTGTACGACTCCAAGTCCAATTGTAACCTAACTTGTACGATAATATTTGACACAACTCTAACAAACTCCACCTTGGCGAATATTCTCCACCACCTTGGATTCATCCATGCGTCGAACCTCCATGTACATTGGACTTGAGATACGCCATGAGCACCGTTGCTACTCCCAGACTCCACCTGCAACTGTAGTCCCTTCTCGTCTTCTTCACAGTCAACACTCGAGCAAAATTAAGTTCCTCATTACTCTACTCTATGCTCCCAACTTTTGGAGTATCCGTTCAATGCCATCACACACCGACCACTGTCTGCGTGAAAATTAACAACCCACATATTGGACGCCACATATAAGAGTTACCTGAACTCAGCTTCATCGCTCTTTCTTAACCGTCTGTTTGAAACTTGAAGGAATTTCACCGCCGCCCTGTGTCACCCTGAGTCAAATTCACAGTTATCTCACCCTTTTTTCCGGATAGTCTCTGACATGTCCCGTAGCTATAGCACTCCGCCTCCTTCTGTATTTGTCATCCACACTTTGCCATGTGCACGGAATACCACAGAATATGCAGCCATGTACTCTCTTAGCTTTTGACAATTTCAGACTCTCCGCCACTTTCTCAGATTCTCCATGGTCAACTCCTGTCCATCTTCCGGCACCGATAGACCGGGTACTCGTCAACACTGCTTCAGCACCCCCTGCACAATTTGTCTGACCACATGTCTGACCACCAGTGCTTTGGCCTGTTGTCGTGTCCCGTGCTTACCGCACGCCTCGCCGCTATCACCGCGTCGAGCCTCTGCTGTCCTGGTCGAGTGTCCCGGGTAGCTAGCCCACACTGCCTCAACCCCCAATGCAGAGAACCACCGATATCACCAACCGATGTCGAGTATCACGTCTCCATCAGACCATTAGGCACCAGTCCGATCCACGTGTCTCTCGCTTTTCCCGCTGAAATAGGCGACTCTCCGTTAACTTACATCGTAGACCCTCCATCAGCTCAGAGTGAAGTCTTCCACCAAACTCCAGCTCCACCTTCAACACGACTCCATGGTGGTTGTACATGCCACCCTCCCGCACCCTGTCGACTCCAAGCTCTTAGGTGCACCGTCTTGAATCAGCCCTGCGCCATAGTCTGTCGAAGCCGCACAAGCCCTAAGGCCTGCACCACGTGTTTCCACGCCCCAGAAGCCGACCACCATCAGCATCACGCTCCTGTGTCGTCGTCGCTGAAATCAGCTCCGTATTCTGCTTTGACCAACATCCATGTCAGTCCATCAGACAATCCAGTCCGACCCAGCCGAAATTATTCGACTGCAACCATGCTCCACCCTGCGTCATGACCGCCCCGCACATTTTCGCGCATTGCTTGATGCCATGTGTATGCGTGATCCCTATACATGCTGTCAAGGCTCCACGAACCTTATGCGCGTCGTAGACCTGCCAGCAAACCGATAGAAAACACATGTGCAATTAGCAACATATCCAGAAGAAAATAACTTCCGGGTAGCATCCGTGGTTCACTAAGCATGTACCTCACAACTCCCAATGCCATTGCCTTTCATGTTGCTATCCATGCCACGTACTCCCTTTAAAATAGATGATCCAACTTTGTACTAACTTTACATGTGCAGACTACTCCTTTTTTTGTCCAAACAAATCTCAGAACGTGACACAACCACCAGCTCGTAGCTGCACCACTGCACCACGACCCATCAGCAGCTCCTGCAGCGTGCACCAGCCACTCAGCCTGTGCCAAATCCTATTCGACGCCTTAAGCGCCGAATACAGGCCATTTGGTACATGGCGCACCCCCTGTACACTTGGTTTTATAGCGGGCCGACCCATCTTGCTTCCCTGTTTCTTAAAAATCCCCCCAAAAAGGTGCGCCAGCAGCGACCCGAACCATGCCCGTTCATTCAAGTAGCCATCACACCAACCAGTTCGACCAGATGACCACATGTGCTATAGTCGTTCTTTTTATTTTCTTTATATAAACGCAGAAAAGGCAACAATTTTCCCTATTTCCTTTTCTTTTTTTCTATCTTTGTTTCTTTTCTCTTTCTTAAAATGAGTGAACTTTTTTAAACACGACTAAATTTTCGCAAAATCAGTGAACTTTTTTCAAGTTTAATGAAATTTTCTGAAATTCGATGAACTTTTTTCAAATGTGATGAACTTTCAAAAAAAGTCAATGAACCTTTTTACAAATTGATGAACTTTTTTTTCAAAGTTGATGAACTTTTTTGAATCTCGACGAGCCTTTTGTCAAATTCGATGATTTTTTTTTGAAAATCAGTGAACCTTTTTTGAAAATTGATGAACTTTTTAGTCTTATGAAACTTTGAATCGGTGAACGTTTTTTAATACATGATTTTTTTTCTAATTTATGATTTTTTTAAATGTGTGGACATCCAAATTTTGTTCATATTTATTTTCAAAAGAAATCCTGTTTTTCTGAAGAGCGCATCTAAATTTAGTCCTTAGAGGTTTCGTGCTACAATCTGTCAACAAGAGCTTAATAGGTCTATTGGTTGGCCACCAAGCTCTAGAGCTAACTGGCGCAGGATCAAATCCTATCAAGATTGAGATTCTCGTGTAATTTTTCTGCGCATTAATACACTTTTTGCACTGCCTTGAGTTCTCATGGGCCGGCCCACTAGCGTGGTGCTGTGGGCGCCAGTTGCGTCAACGGGCGCATAAGGCGCTGGGAGGAGCTCTCCCAGCCTGGAAAGCAACTAATTAACGAGCGCTCCTTCGAAATCCTTACAACGATCAGCGCAACATGGCGCGCTCACAGCGATTCGCCATGTGTCGCACTCTGGACGCTCCCTCTGGATTTCATTTTTTTTAATTTTTCTGCACGCGTTTTCGGCTTTTTAAATGGTTTTCTTCGATGTTTTGGTTCTTCACTGGTCTTCCCTAGCTTCTCGGCAAAAAAAATTTCGATTTTTTTGCGCAAAAAAACACATTTTTTTCCTTCCGCGAGAGGCACGGCCGTGCCTCTTGGAAACGGGAAAAAACACGTTTTCATTTTTTTCCTTTCACGAGAGGCACGGTTTTCCTTCCACGAGAGGACGGTTGTGCTTTCGCGAGAGTCACGGCCGTGCCTCTTGGAAACGGAAAAACCGCGTTTTCTGTTTTTTCTTCCGCGAGAGGCATGGTTTTGCTTTCGTGAGAGGCACGGTTGTGCTTTCACGAGAGTCACGGCTGTGCCTCCTCGGAAACGAAAAAAAACGCGTTTTTTTCCTTTCGCGGGAGTCATGGTTTTGCTTCCGCGAGAGGCACGGTTGTGATTTCGTCAGAGGCACGGGCGTGCCTCTTTCTTAAAGGGAAAAACCCGTGCTCCCGGTTCGGTTTTTTCGTCCGGTTTTCTGTGTTAAAAAAGTTCGTCAAAATCTATCAACATGGGATCTAGTTTTGAAGATCTCAATGCGAGGAATCCAACAGCGAAAGCGGTTCGAGATTTGGACGCATGGTTTAAGAGATAAAACATTTTGAATAAACTGATCTACGAAAAAAGGGAAAACTCCCGGGTTGCGACAAGTGGCGCACATGCAGCGCGCCACTTGTCGCAACCTGAGGAATTGGAACAATCTTCGCAGCGAATACTCCTTAATTAGTGATTTCGCCCATCCTGTTGCCTTGACCGACCGGCCTCCACGCTAGCTTGGGCCTTGGCAGCCATCGCACATGGGCTTCTTCAGCAGGTCCCCAACCCGACTGGGCCTAGCCACCATCCTGGGCCGCATCAGGCCACCTCGCCGTACTTGGGCATCCCCGCGCAACACGACCAGTCGGCAGATCCATCTCGAACCGCCACCAAGACTCGACCAATCTCGATCCCGTTCTCGCCGTGTCAGCCGACGCACGAACCACCAGTCGCACGTGCCTTCACCAGCCGGGCCACCCGCCCTAGTGCTTTGCTTGCGCGCCCTTGCTGCTTCCAGCTGCTGGCTCATCTTCTGAGCTCTGTCCATGTTACGTGCCACGATCGCATGCGCTCTCGATAGGAACAATCCGATCTCGCCGAGAAACACGCCGCGCTGTCCCGATTGCTCTTTTCAATCTCGTCTGATTGCAGCGATCCAACGGCTTTCGCATAAGAATTCCCAATCGATCGTCCTTGACATCGATACTGATTTCTTCGCATACCGTCTTTGCACCAAACTGACGATGATCCATCCCCTGGATCAACAATCCAACAACCTCCTGATAACCTAGTTCATGATACCACTTGTTAGAATAAATCCGAGGCACTCCGTTGATCATCCGAGGACCAAGCAATCACACAAGCACGACATCGAGATTTATTAACGAGGTTCACCGATATGGCTACATCCCCGGGGCTTAGACTACAGTTGCTCCTCCCCGTGACACCGTCACAATACCGCACCCTGGCCACCCGGGTGCAGGCACACGCTGCCGGCTCCCCTGCGTACCTATGCTATTATGTTGGCATAGGTTACATCATGTGTCTATCCTCGCTATATATAAGAGGCCTAGGATACGAGTGTCCTACTTGGACACGACTCCATATCCTGTCTACACACTGTACGACTCCAAGTCCAACTGTAACCTAACTTGTACGATAATATTCGACACAACTCTAACAAGGCAGGTCCACCGTCCCGAGCCACCTGTTCGTGAAGATGAAATCCTTGGCGCGCTCAGCTCCGGCCACCACCTGAGCTCCTTCACCTGCCACATCTCAGTTAGTCTTCAATATCTTGTCAGGCAACATGACAAGTATTAGTGCACAAACTCACTGCAAAATGGGCACTTGCTGTTGGGCAAATGCCACTGATCAGTGGACTTGCCCAACAACAAGTGCCATTGATCAGTGGCACTTGCTGTTGGGCAAGTGCACTGGTTAGTGCCACTAATCAGTGGCATTTGCCCAACATCAAGTGCCACTAATCAGTGGCATTTGCTCATGGCCAAATGCCACTAATCAGTGGCACTTGCTGTTGGGCAAGTCCACTAATTAGTGCACTTGCCCAACAACAAGTGCCACTGATATGAGTAAATGCCGCTGATCAGTGGCACTTGCTATTGGGCAAGTCCACTTAAAAACTTTCTAATGGCATTTGAATGTCCCTTTACACCCCCATACTCGATTAGTGGCACTTGCTCATCCATCCCTTCACCTTATTCCATACTCGATCGCTCAAGTATTTGAATGTCCATTTCTTGGAGTGCCCCACATCAGATGGCATTCCCAGATATTTGTCATTTAGTGATTCATTGGGGACTTGCAAAAAACACTTCACAGCATTTCATACTATTTCTGGGCATCCTCTGCTGAAAAAGATGGATGACTTATCCCTGTTAATTCTCTGACCCGATGCCATGCAATATGTATCCAATAGGTTTGAAACCAATTCTGCTCCGTTAATACTCGCCCTGAAAAACAACAGGTTGTCATCCGCGAATAAAAGGTGGTCCATCAGCGGAGCCGATGGTGCCACCTTAATGCCGCTGAGCTGGGATGACTCGTTCTGAGACTTTAGGAGGCACGAAAGGCCCTTTGCTGCTAACAAGAAAAGATACGGTGAGATCGGATCTCCCTGTCGAATACCCCGTGTGGGTTTAAACACATCTGATTTAGCCCAATTGAACATCTCTGAAAATGATACTAAACTAATCATACTCATGATAACTGTGACCCATTGTGGAGCAAAACCAAGTTTCTCCATAATAGCTCGAAGGTAGGACCACTCCACTATGTCATAATCCTTCATCATGTCTAACTTTAGAGCACAATAGCTATTAGATTTGGATCTATTCCTCTTCATGAAATGAAGGCACTCATAAGCTGAAATTATATTGTCCGTGATTAGCCTACCAGGCACAAACGTATACTGTTGTTCGGATATGATGTCAGGAAGCATAACCCTTAGACGATTCGCTAGCACCTTAGAGGCGATATTGTAAAAGAAATTGCACAAACTTATAGGGAGCAACTATGAAAGTATCAAACAGAGCCGACGACACAAACTTAGAGGCGATATTGTAAAAGACATTGCACAAACTTATGTTACCTTCGGGATCATAACCAATAAAGTATCATTGAGCCACTCGAGGCTTTCCTCTCCCCTAACAATTCCAAGCACAACCCGAGTGACAGCCTCGCCACACACATCCCAGTGTCGCTGAAAAAAGTGCTCCAGAAATCCATCTGAACCTGGAGCTTCAGTTGGAAACATTTGAAAGAGCGCCGCTTTGACCTCTTTTTCATCATATGGAGCCAACAAACTTGCATTCATTGCTGCAGTCACTTTAACAGGAACGTGTTCGAGCACTTCCTGCAACCCTTGGATGCCCTCTGAGCCACGTTGGATTAGCTACAAGACAAAGGGTACGCTTCTGTACAAGATCGACAGAGCAATCTCTTTGCATTAGATGAAGTGCTATATATAGCATTGGAACAGGCGTTTACAAAGGGGGTGTCGGTTCAGACAGAGCTGACGCAACGGTTGGAGAAGTAACCGCCAATGGTTAATACAAGCAGGGATTAATCCCTTAATTTATATGTTAATTAATCTTAACACTCCCCCTAATCCATGCTTGTCCAGGTAGCATCATCATCTTGAAAGAGACTCCTACAAAACCCTGTGGGAAAAATATGAGGAGTATAGAGTTTGATATGTTGCCAAAACTCTTTCAAACCCAATGGGAAAAATAAGGAGAAAATAATGCAACATATAATAGTTATTGCCTCTTTCAACTCAATATGAGAAACCCATAGAGTTCACAGGACAATAAATATGCTGTATATACTTTCCTAAAAAATCCGGTGGGGAAAACAGAAAGTATGACATTATCTCATGTTGATATTACCTCATTAAAAACATTTACGAGAACTTGTAAAATAAACTCATTAAGGGAAAAAGAGTATAATATGATGCTTTGAACAAGAACAATTCAGGAAGGTACCCCCCTGATTCTTGCAAATTCTGAAGCCATCACATACCAATCCCATGAACATACTTCTGGAATGTAGAAGTTGGTAGAGACTTGGGAAACAAATTAGTTGAATGATTTGACTTGCAAGATATGCAATATAGTGATATTGCTTATTACGTAACCTGTTTGCATTCAGGCAACACAAGCAACATTATCTTAGAGATAATGATTGATGGATGTAACCACTAAGGTATATTTCAAAAATTTCATGGGATGGCTACCACACCTAGCAGGAACAGAAACCTTGTCTACGATCTGACATAGTAGGGCTCTGATCGATGTATCCAATGCTATTGGTATCCAGATTTATCTGAAACTGAAAGATTAGGAAAAAATGTTTGATGCCTTGGAGATATCAAAAGATATTCTTGAGACTCAACCAATTATGTGTGGTGGGTCCAATGGCACACTACTGCAGGATGCTGCTAACTCGACACTACAATCAGAGACCCTTTGACGAAACTGTGTGCGATGCATTAATCGCAAACGATGGTGTAAAAAAACCGTCAAGAAAGGTGCAAAACATTTGCGATGACGGATGCATCAAATACGGTTCAGATTTTAGTTCCGTGTGTGATGTAGGGCATACGATTCAGTGCAATTAACTGTTTGCGATGAGGAGCAACAAAAGGAACGGGTAGCCAGATGAAGGTGTGTGCGATAAACATCATACGGTTCACTAGGATGAACTATTTGTGATTAGGAAACACAAAAGAAACAATCAGCCAGATCAAGGTGTGTGCGATATACGGCATGCGGTTCACTCGGATGGACTGTATGTGTTGAGACAAGAGAACATAAACAGTTCAATATAACGAGATGTGTGTGATACGTGGCAAACATGCCTGTAATCAGAAATGTGTGCGAAGACCGATAATAACACAGACGATTGCTGCTAATAAGACGTGTGTGTTGTGCACTGGGATTGCATACAGAACAACAACATATACACGCACACACACTTATAAGGACATGGTTGCATAACCAAATTAAACATCCACTTACATAGGTGGCTACTACAACCATGGCATTTGCACACACCAAAGTAAACTATTACATGCATAATTACATAGGTGGCTACTACACACATGACATTTCCACACGGCAAAGTAAACTATATATTACATGCATGGTTAACTAGCATAGCGATCATCTGATCATCATCTACTGATTGTGACGCTTGCTCTACTTGTGGCTCGATCCGGGCTCGTCAATTTGGATAACGAGGCACTTCCTCATGTCAATGATCCGCCCGTGCATTTCATAGCATGTGTACACACTCTTGGCCGAAAACCTGATGTGAGGTTCATCCATTTGCCGGATGTCGGATGTGGGGTTCCGAAGGTTTGAACTCTGGGGTGCGCGCGAAGATCTCTCCCCTACTGATCCTCGTTCAAATGCCTCGCCGAGAATCTAAGCTAACCAGACGAACAACACAAGGGACATGAGGTTTATACTGGTTCAGGCCACCATTGTGGTGTAATACCCTACTCCAGTGTTTGGTGTGTGGATTGCCTCAGGGGCCGATGATGAATAGTACAAAGGAAGAACAACCTCGCGAGGGGTGTTCTTGTGGAGGTGTGGATGAACTGAACCTCCCCTTATCCTTTGGTGGCTAGCCCTATAAATAGAGGCCCGGGCCCTCTTCCCAAATATTGAGCGGGAAGGGCGCCAACAACGGCCATTTTGAAGGGGAACATCTAGTACAACTTATCCTGACTAAAGTTGGTCTTCGACTGCCAAAGGCACTAGCGATGACACCGTCTTGGGCTCCACGGTGACCTCCGTCCTGCCGCTCTGCTGGTCTTGGTCTCGTTGCGCTGAAATGGTAGCCTTTGCCTGATGCCTCGGTCTGTGCTTGCCCCCTTTGCACCAAAGAGGAAACAAGGACACTGCATAGGCCGACACCCGCCTGGTCTCGATCGTCATGGCTTGCGTCATGGGCACCTCGCGAGGTACCCTGATACGTCTCCAACGTATCTATAATTTTTGATTGTTCCATGCTATTATATTAACTGTTTTGGATGTCTATGGGCTTTATTTTACACATTTATATCATTTTTGGGACTAACCTACTAACGGAGGCCGAGCCCGTATTGCTGTTTTTTTGCCTTTTTCAGTATTTCGAAGAAAAGGAATATCAAACGGAGTCCAAACGGAATGAAACCTTCGGGAGCGTGATTTTGGAACAAACGTGATCCAAAGGACTTGGAGTGCAAGCCAAGAAGCATTCGACGCGGCCACAAGATAGGTGGGCGCGCCCCCTGTCTCGTGGGCCCCTCGGGAGGCCACCGATGTACTTCTTCCTCCTATATAAGCCTACATACCCCAAAAACATCAAGGGAGCCACCGAAGAAATATTTCCACCATCGTAACCTTTTGTATCCGCGAGATCCCATCTTGGAGCCCTCGCCGGCGTTCTGGCGGAGGGGGAATCCACCACGGAGGGCTTCTACATCAACACCATAGCCCCTCCGATGAGTTGTGAGTAGTTTACCATAGACCTTCGGGTCCATAGTTATTAGCTAGTTGGCTTCTTCTCTCTTTTTTGGATCTCAATACAATGTTCTCCCCCTCTCTTGTGGAGAACTATTTGATGTAATCTCTTTTTGCGGTGTGTTTGTCGAGATCCGATGAATTGTGAGTTCATGATCAAGTTTATCTATGAATAATAATTGAATCTTCTCTGAATTCTTTTATGTATGATTGAGTTATCTTTGCAAGTCTCTTTGAATTATCGGTTTGATTTGGCCTACTAGATTGATCTTTCTTGCCATGGGAGAAGTGCTTAGCTTTGGGTTCAATCTTGCGGTGGTCTTACCCAGTGACAGAAATGGTTGCAAGACACGTATTGTATTGTTGCCATCGAGGATAAAAAGATGGGGTTTATATCATATTGCTTGAGTTTATCCCTCTACATCATGTCATATTTATTAATGCGTTACTCTGTTCTTATGAACTTAATACTCTAGATGCATGCTGGATAGCAGTCGATGTGTGGAGTAATAGTAGTAGATGCAGGCAGGAGTCGGTCTACTTGTCACGGACGTGATGCCTATATACATGATCATGCCTAGATAACGTCATAATTATTCGCTTTTCTATCAATTGCTCGACAGTAATTTGTTCACCCACCGTAATACTTATGCTATCTTGAGAGAAGCCACTAGTGAAACCTATGGCCCCCGGGTCTATCTTTTATCATATAAGTTTCCAATCTACTTTTATTTGCATCTTTATTTTCTGCATCTACATTATAAAATACCAAAAATATATTTATCTTATCATATTATCTCTATCAGATCTCACTTTCGCAAGTGGCCGTGAAGGGATTGACAACCCCTTTATCGTGTTGGTTGCGAGTTCTTTGTTTGTTTGTGTAGGTTCGTGGGACTTGTGAGGAGCCTCCTACTGGATTGATACCTTGGTTCTCAAAAACTGAGGGAAATACTTACGCTACTGTGCTGCATCACCCTTTCCTCTTCAAGGAAAACCAACGCAAGCTCAAGACGTAGCAAGAAGGATTTCTTGCGCCGTTGCCAGGGAGGTCTTCGCTCAAGTCAAGACATACCAAGTACCCATGACAAACTCATCTCCCTCGCATTTACATTATTTGCCATTTGCCTCTTGTTTTCCTCTCCCCCACTTCACCCTTGCCGATTTATTCGCCCTCTCTTTCCCAATCTCCTCTCTTTTCCGCTTGCCTTCTTCTTCCTCCCTCTTTCGCTTGCCTTTTTCTGTTTGCTTGTGTGTTGGATTACTTGTTGCCATGGCACAAGATAATACCAAATTGTGTGATTTGTCCAATACCAATAATAATGATTTCCTTAGTACTCCGATTGCTCCTCTTAATGATGTTGAGTCTTGTGAAATCAATGCTGCTTTGCTGAATCTTGTTATGAATGATCAATTCTCCGGCCTTCCTAGTGAAGATGCCGCTACCCATCTAAATAACTTTGTTGATTTGTGTGAGATGCAAAATAAAAAGGATATGGATAATGATATTGTTAAATTGAAGTTATTTCCGTTTTCACTTAGAGATCGTGCTAAAGTGTGGTTTTCGTCTTTGCCTAAAAATAGTATTGATTCTTGGAACAAGTGCAAAGATGCTTTTATCTCTAAGTATTTTCCTCCTACTAAGATCATCTCGCTTAGGAACGATATTATGAATTTTAAACAACTTGATCATGAACATGTTGCCCAATCTTGGGAAAGAATGAAATTGATGATTCACAATTGCCCTACTCATGGTTTAAATTTATGGATGATCATACAAATTTTTTATGCCGGATTGAATTTTGCTTCTAGAAATACTTTAGATTCGGCCGCCGGAGGCACGTTTATGGAAATCACTTTAGGAGATGCCACAAAACTTCTTGATAATATTATGGCTAATTATTCTCAATGGCACACCGAACTATCTACTAGTAAAAAAGTGCATGCTATAGAAGAAATTAATGTTTTGAGTGGAAAGATGGATGAGCTTATGTCGTGGGAAACAAACACCTATGGGGCAGGAGCCCCTTCTCGGTCCGGCAGGGAGCGGAGGTCGCACGAAGAGCAGATCGAGGCTAGCACACGAGCGATTTTACCCAGCTTCGGAGCTCTCCGGAGAGATAAAACTCCTACTGCTGCTTTGTGTTCTTATTGTGTTCTTGCTCGAGAGCGTGAGTGTTTTGTAGTTTCGAAAGAGTCGAACCTCCCCTACGTTGCGCATGGGCCTCCTTTTATAGGCTAAAGGGGTCACCGACAGGTGGCAACGCAGGCAAGGGTACAACTGTAAAAATGGTGGTTGGTACAACTGCTATCTACAGTGTATCCTACCTAACTCTGACGGCAGGGGACAAGAGCATTTAATGCCCGTCTACGTCGCCCAAACAGTGCATAAAAGTGACCGTTAGGGGCGCCACCGCTTGCCACGATGGCCTTCTCGTCATCTCTTCTTGCCACCTCGCACCGCTTGGCTGCACAACCACCCGCCAAGTGCGCCAGGAGCGATCCTGCGGCGACACGTCGTCGGGTGCGCTGGAGTGTGGGTGCAGAGGGATGGCTTCGCCACGGCAAGTACCTTGCCGCGGTCATTGTCTTGTCGCGCCCGGAAGCTTGTCGCTTGCTGGGGTCCTGCCGGGACGCGCGGTGCGTCGCGGCAAGTCTCTTGAAAATGCCTTGGCTGGCCTTCCCGGCAAGCTCCTCTTGCCGGGGCCTTGCCCCTCCCGGCAAGCTCTTCTTGCCGGAGTCTTGTCTTCTCAGTTAAAATACTTTGTTCTTGAATGGCTCCAAAGGAACCAATGGAGGACCTTGGCGGTCGCCCGGTAAGCCTTGCCGCGGGACGCTGCAACTGCCCGTGCACAAGTTCGGGATACTAGGGTACCCCTACTCTAGTACACCGACAGGAGCCCCCGGGCCTGGGCCACACACGGTGCCGAGCGCTGTTGGGCCAGGCCCAAAACAGGGCACGGGCACGTGCGGGCCTGGGTCATGTCAAATCTAACTCCGCATCCACCGCGCCCTCCCGTAACGGCACGAGTCGATCACGGCATCGTGGGAGAGGGTCGTGGGCGGTTCTTTAATCGAAAAAGGCATAACGTTCGCCTCCTCCTCCTTATAAGCAGGGGAAACAGAGGCCGTTCCCCCACCTTCGCAACTTGCAGTTCCTTCCTCAGAAAGCTCCGCCGCTCCCTCCCGCTTCCCAAAGCCGAAAGAGAGAGAGCAGCACTCCGTTCCTGTCGCCGCCGTCGCCACCAGCACCGTCGATCTCCCCCACCACCTCCACCATGGCTCCGAAAGCCGGGAAGGGCGTGAAGTCTGCCGAGGCGCTGCGGCTTGAGGCGATGCGCAAGGAGCGAGCACTTTCCCCCCCGAGCTCACCGCGAAGGCGCTGCGGGAGTGGTTCTATCTTTTCTGGTCGACGGAGACGCAGGCGCATCCGCGCACGCAGGTACTCTCCGCCGAAGCTTCTACTTCAGATCGATGTCCAAAAGGATACTACTTCTTCCCTTTGTTCTTCTATTGCGGGCTCTGCCCGCCTTTTTCCTATTTCTTCTGCGACATTATGAACACGTACGGGCTCCATCTTCTCGACTTCACCCCCAACGCCGTTTTGACCATGGCGGTTTTCGCGCATCTTTGCGAGAACTTCGTCGGAATCCACCCAAATGTAGCCCTTTTCCGCCACTACTTCATGCCCCGGGTCGAGAAAGGAGAGCCCCTAGCCGGCGGGATCGCCTGGATCTTGAGAGCCGGCAAGAAGGAGACGTATCTGGAGGGGGAACTCCGTAGCAAATGGGATGAGTGGAGAGCGGAGTGGTGTTGGATTGTTGACGCGGATCCGCAGCCATTCACCAACCCGCGCCAAGCCCGAGTAGTGCGCGGCGGAGATTGGAGCGCCCTGGCGGCGGACGATGCTAGACTGAAGGTCGCCACCACCCGGATTCTGCGGCTCAGGCTTGCCGGGCTCACTGTAGGGGCCGTTGGCGCGGACTTCCTTCGCCGCCGCATCGCCCCTCTACAGGAGAGGGGGAGGCCCGCCTGGCTGTTCGGGGGCCCAGCAGATATCATGAGGCTGCGTCTAGGCCTCAATTCTAACTTCACTATCTTGGAGTTGGATGGGATGCTCAAGGAGCTGTTCAAGTACGACTCCAACCATCCCGAGTGGTTCAGGCTGCCGCAGGGCGTCGTCCCATTGTGCAACAACTCCCAGCTCGATCGCATCCGTGCAATGATGCCGGAGTGCGACTCGCATGGGATTATCCCAACTTGGCGGGAGCCTTCCGACGAGGTTGTGCAGCAATTCTTCGACGGTTTGGTGGAGGTAGCGGTCCGCACCGATGAGCAGAAGCTTCTCACCCGCGACACCACTGATGAGGAGCTGCAGCGCATCGCCACCAGGGCGGAGGAGGCGGCGGCAGCCGCCGCCGCGGGCGAGTTTGGTTTTACGTTGGAGGAGGCAGAGGCGGCCGAAGCGGCGAGCCTTGCCGACCGACAGGAGCTTGTCGGGGAGGTCATTGGCGAGGGAGAGCCCGAAGCCGAAGCGAGCGAGCCTGCTGGGGGCGCAGGTGGCCAGCCGTCCTCAAGCAACTTGCCGTGAGCGGAGCCCTCTGTGCAGCCCCCAGCTCAACCAAGACGGCGCCTCCGCAGGAACGGAGACACAGCAGGGCGGCAGACGGGCCCACAGCCGCCGCACCGCGGGACACGCTCCACCGCGGCAAGCACCGTTGCCGCGGGAGCGTCTCACGCCGTACCGACGACTGGAGCGGGGTCTTCTCGGGCCGCCACTTCCGATCCTGCTGCAGCACCCGCCAAGCGTCCAAGGGAGCCCACTTCTCCGCCTCGTCGTGCAGAAAGGGTGCCGGACTTCGACCTTTCCGCGCTCAGCTCCGACGAGGAGGAAGAAGAGGAGGAGGAGTAAGACTCTCTCCTTGTTGTACTTATACTTCTTCGTTTCTTGCTATTTCTTGTTTTGTATCTGATCTGCTTCCCTCTGATCCTTGTTCCGTTTCAGGACTCCAGCCGAGAGGGTGGCGAAGAGGGCCAAGGTCTTCGTGGTTGTCATCGAGGACGATCCCACTGTGGCTACAGAGGACGCGTCCAAGACTACCTTGACGGACCCGACAATCTCTCCTCGAAGCAGCCCCCAGCGCAGCCCCCAGCGTAAGTACTTGTTCACTTCCTGTTGTGGGGCGCGCATGGGTGCTCTTTCCTTGTTGATATCTTGATTGTTGGTTTGCTTGTGTAGGAGCAGAACAGGTTCACCAGGAACAACCAGAGGCCGCCCCTGAGGTGCAATCTGCTTCCACTACACCGCCAAGGGACGATTTCCCGACGAGGGAGCGCTCTCCGGCAAGGGAGAGGTCCCTGGCAAGGGGTAGTTCTCCGGCAAGGGACGGGACTAGCGATCCCCCGGTGGCGGAGCCCATGATTACAGAGCCCAGCACAGGTAATCCTTCTTGCCAGAAAACTTCCCTTGGGTTTTTCTTCTTCTGATCTTCTTTTTTGGATATTTGCTTGACTTTTTCTCCCTCTTCCTGTCTTCAGATCCTCCCTCCATGGAGCCGATGGAGACTGAGGCCACCGGCGAGGAGGGCGGGCGCGGCAATACTGACGAGACCGCTGCCCCCGAAGAAGGGGCCGGCGCTGACGATCCTGCCGATGAAGAGGCCGCCAAGGCTGCCGGCGCAGGAGCTGGTGAGGGGTCTGGCGGTCGCACTGACGACCCGAGGGCCGCAGGAGCGCAAGGCGCTACGCCGACCGCTGATCCCTCCGCCGCTGACGCTGCACCAGGCTCCGAAGAGCCCCAGCCCGGCGCCTACCTGAAGGCCGGCGACGGTGTCTTCATCAAGCTTCCCTGGGCATCAAGCTCTAGGGCGCCGTTCGAGGGAGAGGCTTTTGACGGAGAAGTGCTCGCCTCTGCTGGGCTGACGGTGGTTGACGCGCCAAGCAGCAGCAGCGGCGAGTCTGAGGAGGAGCAGCTGCTCCGGAAGTTGGTGTCGCTCTACCGCGCCCGACAAGCGAAGCTAGAGTCTCGGGAAGCGCTTGTCGCGCAGGCGGGAGCGAACATAGAGAAGCATGCGGAGGAGCTCCAGAGCCGCAACCAAGAGGCCCTCCGATCCATCGCGGAGGAGAGGACGCAGCTTGCTGAGGCGCAGAAGGCCTTTCTCCTCGAGAAGGCTGAGGCAGAGGAGCAATAGAGGCTTGCCGCTGAGGATCTGTCCATCCGGGAAGGTGAACTGACGCAGCGGAAAGTCAATCTGGACAGCTACGAGGATGAACTTGCCGCGCGTGAGCAAACACTTGGCGGGGCACTCAAGGAAGCGAAGGATGCTGCCGCGGCTGCTGAGGCCGCCAAGAAGGAACTGGAGGTGAAGATGTTGCAGCTGGAGGCTGACCTGAAAGGGAAAGCTGAGGAGCTTGCCGCGCTCCAGTGCGAGCGCGAGAAGGACGCCCTTGCTCATGGTGATCTGCAGGTCCAACTCGCTGATAAGGTCAAGGAACTGAACGCTGCCAAAGACTCGAATGTCGATCTGGAGCTGAAGCTGGCCACGCTGACTGAGACGCTGGACGGCACCAAGAAGCGAGAGGAGGATTTGAAGAAAGAGATCAAGGGCAACGAGGAGCTGCTGACGAGGGCCGCCGAGACTCAAAACACCTTCAGGGCTACGGTGGAGCTCTGGACGGAGGGCCTCGTCAACATCGCTGCAGTCATCAACGAGGAGCTGGCGCAACTGGACTTGGCGGGCTTCGAGTACTCCTCCGATGAGAACCTCCAGCCCAGCGCCAAGCTCACTCTGTTCTTCAAAGGTGTGGCGACGGTGCTCCAGCAACTCCGGGAAAGGATCCCAAAGCAACTGGCCGACGAGTCGCGGTCGATCTGTGCCGGAGTTCTAGAGAAGGTGCTGGTGAAGGTGGCCTTCCGCAACCCAGGCCTCAACCTCACCAACGTCCTTAAGAGGCTGCCGGAGGACGTCGATCTTGACGCACTCAAGGCCCTCGTCACACCCATTGTAAACAGGGTGAACGAGGTCAAGAGGGTTGACGGCGGTCGCGTTGATTAAGCCGCCTGTTTTCTTCTTTGCTTGCCGCTGCTAATCATGTCATGAGAACATTTTATTAGAGCCGTGGCAAGTTATCTTTGTAATATAACTCTATCTTAGGTAACGATTGCTATGTTATTTCCTTTACTTGATCTCTCCCTTTGTATGTTTTTACCCTACGCTTTTAGGGAACTTGCCGGCATGGGCACCCTTGCCGCGAGCGCTGAGTGCGGAACATCAGCAGCTCGCTGGCGATGCCGCTACCGGCAAGAAACCTTGTCGCAACTAGTCGCAGCACACTTAAGTTGTTGAGCGGACTCGAAACAAAGTAAGGGCGCAACTAGCTACGAGTTGGTTCCTCCGCGCACAGGTTTTCCATACAAAGTGCGATCGTTCGAGGAAGATAACTTAAAAATTTAAAAACTAATTGCTCAAACTTTGGCAACTTAGCTTTTCTGTCGTCTGCTTCCCGGCAAGGGCGGATCTTTTCTTGAACGATGCCCACTCCACACCATTATCTCCTCCTTCCCCCCCGGCAAACTTGTGCGCGAGGGAAACTTTCTTCTTTTTGCGAAAAAAAGAAAAAAGAGAAAATAATGACATGGAGCCTCACTGCTCGTTATTGCTTACCGGGGCTTGGTGCTGCACAAGGTGTCAGATAGCGCATGCAAAACAAAGTAGAAAGCATGGAATTGACAAAATGCGTGAAGCACACAAGCTTTATTTATGCACAGGGTATGCGGCTGGCTTTGTACAAAGGATTACATGCAACAACGGCAAGACTTTGTACAAAAGGTGGTTGCCGGAACAGCTTCCGGCAACCGCGCCTTACGAGTAAAACTTACGAAGATGCTCGATGTTCCAGGAGTTGCTCACCGGAATGCCATCTTCGGTCTCAAGGCGGACAGCGCCAGGCCTAGTGACTCGTTTCACCCGGTAAGGGCCTTCCCACTTTGGCGTCAACTTGTTGGAATTCTTGGCGGACTGAACACACCAAAGAACAAGGTCGCCTTCCTCAAAACTTCTGGATCTAACTTTGCGGCTATGGTAGCGGCGCAAAGCTTGCTGATATCGAGCAGCTCGTACAGCAGCCTGAAGACGATCCTCCTCAAGGAGCAGCGCGTCATCTTGTCGCAGCTGCTCTTGCTCAAGCTCATCGTAAGCGAGCACTCGAGGCGATCCGTATACGAGTTCCGTGGGGAGAACTGCCTCTGCTCCGTAGACCAGAGCGAAAGGTGTCTGGCCAGTGGCTCGATTTGGCGTCGTCCTGATTGACCAAAGAACCACCGGCAGCTCCTCGATCCAGTTTCTTCCGCACTTGCGCAGCTTGTCGAAAGTTCTGGTCTTGAGCCCACGCAGCACTTCAGCATTTGCCCTCTCTGCTTGACCGTTGCTTCTCGGGTGAGCAACAGAAGCGAGGCAGACCTTGGCGCCAAGATCTTGGACTTACTGCATGAAGGTGTGGCTCGTGAATTGCGTGCCGTTGTCGGTAATGATCCTATTAGGGATCCCGAAACGGCAAACAATGGACCTGAAGAACTTGACTGCTGACTGTGCTGTCACCTTCCTCACTGGTTCCACTTCCGGCCACTTTGTGAACTTGTCGATGGCGACGTACAAGAACTCAAAGCCCCCGACAGCTCGGGGAAAGGGGCCGAGGATATCGAGCCCCCAGACCGAAAATGGCCAGGATAAAGGGATCGTCTGGAGAGCTTGAGCTGGCTGGTGTATCTGCTTGGAATGGAACTGGCACGCTTCACACTTGGTCAGTTGTGCAGTTGCATCCTGGAGGGCTGTCGGCCAGAAGAAACCTTGCCGGAACGCTTTGCCGGAACGCTTTGCCGGCAAGTGCTCTTGCGCCAATGTGGTGACCACATATGCCTCCATGTATCTCTGCCAACAGCTGTTGCCCGTCTTCCCGATGAATACACTTCAATTTCACACCGTCGAGTCTTATTCTGTACAGCGTGTTGTCGACAAACTTGTACATACTTGACTGCCGGGCTACTTTTTCCGCTTCTTCTTGTTCTTCGGGAAGTTCTCCTGTTTGAAGGAAATGGACAATCTGCTGTGCCCATGTCGGAGCTTGCGGCTCAACAACAAGGACTAAAGGCACAAACGCTGCTGCGGGAACATCTGCTTCCATGGCAAGAACCTGCGGTTCAGCCGGAGCTTGATGTTCCCCAGCAAGCTTGCCGGAGCAAAACTTGTCGGGGGCGTCTGCTTCAACAGAACAAACCATATGGCTTGTCGGAGCAGACTGCCCCTCAGCACTCTTTGTGTTGATTTCGGGGACCCTCTTGGCGGCGACTTCGGGGAGCTCTGCCGGAAAGTAGTCACCAGAAACCAACTTCCTCTTCCTGTTCTGTCCAGTTGATGGTGTTACAGATGGCTGAGTCAGCTTGAGCACAAAGATTCCTGGTTCCACAGGCAACTTTAGTGCGGCGCACTTTGACAGGCCGTCTGCAATGTCATTCTGAGCTCTCGGGACATGCTCCATCTGTAGGCCATCAAAGTGCTCTTCTAGCTTTCTCACTTCATCAATGTAGGCTTCCATCAACGGACTCTGATAATCTTTGTTCACTTGGCGGACGACAAGCTGTGAGTCACCCCTGACTATGAGCTTTTTGATCCCAAGGTCTGCCGCGATCCTGAGTCCGGCAAGCAAACCTTCATACTCTGCAGTATTGTTTGTTGCTTGCTCCTTGGGAAAGTGCATCTGGACCACGTACTTGAGGTGCTCTCCGGTGGGTGCGACAAGCAGCACGCCCGCACCGGCGCCTTGCAGCGAGAAGGCACCGTCAAAGTACATGACCCATTCTTTGCTTGCTTCCTTGACGGGGATGCTCGTCCCTGGAGTTTCTTCATCAGGTGTTGGCGTCCATTCTGCTATGAATTCTGCCAATGCTCGGCTCTGGATAGTTGAAGTACTCTCAAACTTGAGGCCAAAGCTTGACAATTCCAGTGCCCACTCGACAATCCTGCCTGTTACTTCTGGATTCTGCAATATCCTCTTCAACGGAAAGCGAGTGACAACTGTGATCTCATGTGCTTGAAAGTAATGGCGCAGCTTTCTTGAGGCCATGAGAAGGCCGAAAAGCAATTTCTGCACACCAGAGTACCTTGATCTAGCCCCCTGCAAAAGGGAACTGACAAAGTAAACTGGGCGCTGCACCATTTTCTTCTGCTTCTCTTCTTGTGGCTGCGTAGATCCATCCTTGTCGGGACCAGAGCTTGTCGGGGAAGCCCCCTGCTTGTCACTGGACGTGCTTGCCAGCTACTGGCTCATCATCCGCCTCCCTTTCTGCTACTAACGCAGCACTAACCACTTGATTAGTTGCCGCTAGATACAGCAACAACTTCTCTTGTGGTTTAGGTGCGACAAGTATTGGAGTGGAGGACAAGTATCTCTTCAAGTCCTGCAGCGCAGCCTCCGCTTCTGGAGTCCATTTCATTGGACCTGCCTTCTTTAATATTTTGAAAAAGGGCAGGGCGCGCTCAGCAGACTTAGAGATGAACCTGCCGAGAGCAGCTACGTAGCCGGCAAGCCTTCGTACATCCTTGACGCGCTTCGGTGCTTCGATCTGCTCAATGGCTTTGATCTTGTCGGGATTAGCTTCAATCCCCAGCTGAGACACAAAGAACCCGAGAAGCTTGCCGGAGGGGACTCCAAACACACACTTCTCAGGATTCAACTTGAGATTGATCTTGCGCAGATTTTCAAAGGTCTCGTCCAAATCCTGGATCAAAGTTGCTCTATCTTTGCTCTTGACCACTATGTCATCCATGTAAGCTTCTACATTTCTGTGCAACTGTGGCTCAAAAGCTTCGTGAACTACCCTTGCAAATGTTGAACCAGCATTCTTTAGTCCGAAAGGCATCACAAAGCAGTATGTGCCACATGGAGTAATGAATGCGGTTTTCTCCTCATCCTCTTCTGCCATGAAGATCTGATGGTATCCTGAATAAGCATCCAAAAATGAAAGCAAATCACATCCGGCTGTGGAGTCAACAATCTGGTCAATGCGCGGCAAGGGAAATGGGTCTTTGGGACAAGCTTTATTAACATTGGTGAAGTTAATACAAAGCCTCCATTTCCCGTTCTCCTTGCGCACGACAACAGGATTGGCCAACCACGTGGGATGGAGCACTCCTCTGACAAGGCCTGCTGCTTCCAACTTCCTGATCTCTTCTGCAATAAATTCTTGTCGCTCCACTGCTTGTTTTCTGACTTTCTGCTTGACGGGCCACGCGTGAGGACAGACGTCAAGGTGGTGCTCAATTACTTTCCTGGGAACACCGGGGATGTCAGATGGTTGCCATGCAAACACATCGACATTCGCCCGCAGGAAAGCAACGAGCGCGCTTTCCTATTTAGGGTCAAGTGTGGCACTGATGGTGAAAGTACCACCAGTGCCGTCCTCCTTGGCGGCCACTTTCTTGGTCTCTGGCGGAGCTGCCTTTGCCTTCTGACACTTGCCGGTGGAGCTCGATGGTGCGTCCTCGACGGTAGCGCAGCACTCCGAAGAGGTGCGCTTGCTGGAGTGGGCATCAGAGCTCTTGCCGGACTTGGTCTTCTTCTTCCCCCCGGGAGCTTCAGCGGCAAGTGTTTCGCGATCTGCTGCGGCTGCTGCTTCCCGGTAGATCTTGTCGGTACAGATAAGGGCATCCTTCTTGTCGCCATGGACAGAAATGACACTTATCGGACCGGGCATCTTGAGTACGTTGTAGGCATAGTGAGAGGCTACCATGAACTTGGCGAGTGCTGGACGGCCAAGTATCCCATTGTAGGGCAATGGGAAATCAGCAACATCAAAAGTGACCCTCTCAGTCCTGAAGTTTAGCTCGCTGCCGAATGTTACCGGCAACGTGATCTTCCCCTTCGGCTTGCTCCTTCCCGGGTTGATTCCTTGGAAAGTGCCGGTCTCTTCGAGTTCGCTGTCGGGGATCTAGAGTTTCTTGAGTACTACTGAGGAGATCAGGTTCAAGTCGGCCCCGCCGTCAACTAGCATCTTCGTGACCTTGAGGTTGCGGATAGTTGGTGAAACCAACATCGGCAAGCACCCGACCGCAGTTATGCGATCAGGGTGATCCTCAACGTCAAAGATGATAGGCGTGCTGGACCATTTCAGAGGCTTGCGCGACTCAACTGATGGTTCTGCTGCATTAACTTCCCGCACCCACTGTTTGAGCTGGCGGTGCGAAGTATGCAGAGAAGCACCGCCGTCGACGCACAAAACCTCTGTTGCTTTCTGAAACTCCTGCTCGTCGGCCTCATCATCCTCCATATCTTCATCCCCGTCTTCGTCTTCGTCCTTGTCGCAGCCACGGGGAGGCCTGTCTCCTTGCCGCTGTTTGGCCTTGCCGCGGCGTCCCCCCCTGCCGAGATGTTTCTTGCCGGCTCCACCAGCACCCTCCTGGGATTTCTCCTTGTCGCGCCGCTCGTATTCAGCTTTCTGCAGCTCAACGAGCTGCTCAACTTTCTTGCAAGTCTGGAGGTCATGGCCCTTGGTGCGGTGGATCTTGCAGTACTGCTTGCCGGAGCCGTCCTGCTTGTCGGCGGCCGCCACAGCCTCCTCGCCGGAGCTACCAGCTTTGGCTTTCTTGGCGTCGCCTCCGTTGCCGGACTGCTCAACAACTAGCACATCCTTAGCTTTCCTCTTCCTGTTGTTTCGCCGCCGGTTTTTCTTTGCCGGGGCGGCATCCTCACTGTCAGATCCTCCTTCTCCTGTGTTCTCTCCGGGGAGTTTCCTCCCCTCCTCAGCACGTGCGCACTTGTCGGCCAGGGCATATAGCTCACTGACGTCTCTAATCTTGGACATCGCCATCTCTTCCCTCATCGTGCGGTTTCGCACGTTCTGATGGAACGCGCTGATGACCGTGGCAGGGTGGACGTCTGGGATGTTGCGCTGCACTTGGCTGAATCTCTGAATGAACTTGCGCAGGGGTTCTCCTTCCTTCTGGGCGAGCAGATGAAGATCGCTCTCCTGGCCATGGGGCTTGTGGCCGCCTGTGAAGGCGCCGACAAACTGATGGCACAGATCCGCCCATGAAGAAATGGAGTCATCCGGCAAGTGCATGAGCCAGGATCTAACATTGGGCTTGAGCACCAGTGGGAAGTAGTTGGCAAGAATCTTCTCGTCGCGCCCCCAGCAGCTTGCACCGCAATGGTGTAGATGCTGAGGAACTCGGACGGATGTATCCTGCCGTCGTACTTCTCGGGTACATCTGGCTTGAAGTTCTTGGTACTGGGCCACTGGACTTGCCGCAGCTCACGAGTGAACACAGGGCAACCTACCGCGTATGGCAAGTCTCCTGGTTCCCCTGGCGCATGCATGTCAACAGTGGGCCCAGCGCGCTGGTCGGACTGACGCCGCGCTTCTCTTCGGCGCTCGATGAGGGTACTAGTGTCCTCTTGTTGCCATTCTTGAAGAACTTGGCGCTGATCGCGACGAGCTCGCGGATTCGACGACGCGGTGGAGTCGCTGTCGAGGTTGACCCGGCGAGTCGGGGATCTTGGCCTTCGGGGCGGAGAGTGCACAGAAGTTGCACCTCCTCTGGTCTTGTCGTCATCGGCCCGCGCCTGGGCGTCTTGCCGCGGCTTCGACGTGCTCGGTTGCCGGGGAGTGTCGCCGTTGGCGAAGCCGATGAGGCTCTGAATGGTGGCCCTCCAGTCGTCGACCTTGTCTGGTGCTGGAGGGTAATCCAGGAGCAGTTGGGCTCGAGCCAACGCTTCTTCTGGAGTCTTGGGTGGCGGTGGCGAACGGTGCGAGGAGCGGGATACGCTCGAACTTCTAACTGGGTTAGAAGGAGCAGCATCCCATCCAGGCGACCGCGCCGCGCTCGTGCCAGCGTGTTGACGTGCATGCTGACCTTGAGCGTCCCGGGATCCACCAGCTTGACCTTGTTCCAACGCAAGCACGATACTGCGAGTACCATGAAGCGGTTGGTCTCGCGCCTCCTGAGAAGGACGCGACGCGTGCACGGACGCCGAGGTTTGTGCAACCTTGTCCTTGGACCTGGTAGCATATTGAGCTCCCTCGTCGGCGCCCGTTCCTCCGCCGGCGTCTACCCCACCACCCGTTTGCTCCGGTGGTGGTGGGATTGACGCGGACGGAGCAGCCACCTCCGAAGTCTTCTTCTTCGGTGGCATGTCGATGAAGATGTTGACGATGCGGCTCGCGCGAACACCGGATTAGGTTCACACAACCTCGACGCCCCCTACCTGGCGCGCCAAAGATGTCATGGGAAACGAACACCTATGGGGCAAGAGCCCCTTCTTGGTCCGGCAGGGAGCGGAGGTCGCACGAAGAGCAGATCGAGGCGAGCACACGAGCGATTTTACCCAGCTTCGGAGCTCTCCGGAGAGATAAAACTCCTATTGCTGCTTTGTGTTCTTATTGTGTTCTTGCTCGAGAGCGTGAGCGTTCTGTAGTTTCGAAAGAGTCGAACCTCCCCTACGTTGCGCATGGGCGTCCTTTTATAGGCTAAAGGGGTCACCGATAGGTGGCAACGCAGGCAAGGGTACAAATGTAAAAATGGTGGTTGGTACAACTGCTATCTACAGTGTATCCTACCTAACTCTGACGGCAGGGGACAAGAGCATTTAATGCCCGTCTGCGTCACCCAAATAGTGCATAAAAGCGACCGTTAGGGGCGCCACCGCTTGCCACGATGGCCTTCTCGTCATCTCTTCTTGCCACCTCGCACCGCTTGGCTGCACAACCACCCGCCACGTGCGCCAGGAGCGATCCTGCGATGACATGTCGTCGGGTGCGCTGGAGTGTGGGTGCAGAGGGATGGCTTCGCCGCGGCAAGTACCTTGCCGCGGTCGTTGTCTTGTCGCGCCCGGAAGCTTGTCGCTCGCCGGAGTCCTGCCGGGACGCGCGGTGCGTCACGGCAAGTCTCTTGAAAATGCCTTGGCTGGCCTTCCCGGCAAGCTCCTCTTGCCGGGGCCTTGCCCCTCCCGGCAAGCTCTTCTTGCCGGAGTCTTGTCTTCTCAGTTAAAATACTTTGTTCTTGAATGGCTCCAAAGGAACCAACGGAGGACCTTGGCGGTCGCCCGGTAAGCCTTGCCGCGGGACGCTGCAACTGCCCGTGCACAAGTTCGGGATACTAGGGTACCCCTACTCTAGTACACCGACAACTTATGAGATTGTTTTCTACTAAGAGTTCTTCTATTGATCCCAATTATATGCCTTTATCTACCTTGATTGAGAATAATAATGAATCTATGGATGTGAATTTTGTTGGTAGGAATAATTTTGGAAACAATGCTTATAGAGGAAACTTTAATCCTAGACCGTTCCCTAGCAATTCCTCTAATAATTATGGAAATTCCTACAATAATTCTTATGGTAATTTTAATAAGATGCCCTCTGATTTTGAAAATAGTGTGAAAGAATTTATGATCTCTCAAAAGAATTTTAATGCTTTGCTTCAAGAAAAATTGCTCAAAGTTGATGATTTGACTAGGAACGTTGATAGACTTTCGCTTGATGTTGATTCTCTCAAACTTAGATCTTCTTCTCCTAAGCATGATATCAATGAGTCTCTCAAAGCAATGAGAGTTTCCATTAACGAATGCAAAGAAAGAACCGCTAGATTGCGTGCTAAGAAAGATTGCTTTATAAAAGCGTGTTCTTCTAGTTTCCATGAAAATAATGATGAAGATCTTAAAGTTATTGATGTGTCACCTATTAGATATTTGTTTGCAATATGAATCTTCATAATAATGGGACTAGAGATGAGTCAACTTTATTTAGAAGGCGTCCCAAGAATTCTGAGTTTTTAGATCTTGATGCTAAATTTGGTAAAAGAGGGATTGGAGAGGTCATGATTTTAAGTAGTATTGAACCCACTATTTCGGATTTCAAGGATTTTGAATATGATAATTGTTCTTTAGAAAGTTGTATTTCCTTGTTGCAATCCGTTGTTAATTCTCCTCATGCTTATAGTCAAAATAAAGCGTTTACCAAACATATTGTTGATGCCTTGATGCAATCTTTTGATGAAAAACTTAATTTGGAAGTTTCTATACCTAGAAAACTTAATGATGAGTGGGAACCTACTATAAAGATTAAAATTAAATATTATGAGTGTTTTGCTTTGTGTGATTTGGGTGCTAGTGTTTCCACGATTCCGAAAACTTTATGTGAGATTCTAGGTTTCCATGATCTTGATGATTGCTCTTTAAATTTGCACCTTGCGGATTCCACCATTAAAAAGCCAATGGGAAGGATAAATGATGTTCTTATTGTTGCAAATAGAAATTTGGTACCCATTGATTTTATCGTTCTTGATATAGATTGCAATCTTACTTGCCCTATTATTCTTGGTAGACCTTTCCTTAGAATGATTGGTGCAATTATTGATATGAAGGAAGGGAATATTAGATTATAATTTCCATTAAAGAAAGGCATGGAGCACTTTCCAAGAAAGAAAGTCAAATTACCTTATGAATCTATCATGCGAGCTACTTATGAATCAAGTGCCCAAGATGGCACTACTTAGATCTATCTTCACTTTTATGCCTAGCTAGGGGCGTTAAACGATAGCGCTAGTTGAGAGGCAACCTAATTTTCTTTATGTTTTTTGTTTTTGATCCTGTTTAGTAATAAATTTTGTTTCTACTTTCTGTTTAGATGTGTTTTCATGTTTTATTTAGTGTTTGTGCCAAGTAGAACCTATAGGATAACCTATGATATGAGTTGATTTGATTCTGCTGAAAAATAGAAACTTTGCGCTCACGAGAACAAATTCAATAAATCACAGAAATGAGCTTTTGCATTGATTATTTTTGCTTCTGTTCAATAATTTTTTTTTCAGGACGTCCTATTTTTGTGGGATTTGTAAGGTTCCAGAAGTTTGCATTAGCTACAGATTGCTACAGACTGTTCTGTTTTTGACAGATTCTGTTTTTCGTGTGTTGTTTGCTTATTTTGATGCATCTATGGCTAGTATGTAAGGGTATGAATCATAGAGAACTTGGAATACAGTAGGTTTAACACCAATATAAATAAAGAATGAGTTTATTACAGTACCTTATGTGGTGGTTTTGTTTTCTTTCACTAACGGAACTTATGAGATTTCCTGTTGAGTTTTGTGTTGTGAAGTTTTAAAGTTTTGGGTAAAGATTTGATGGACTATGGAATAAAGGGTGGAAAAAGCCTAAGCTTGGGGATGCCAAAGGCACCCCAATATATTCAAGAATAGCCAAAAGCCTAAGCTTGGGGATGCCCCCGGAAGGCATCCCCTCTTTCGTCTTCGTTCATTGTTTACTTTACTTGGAGCTATATTTTTATTCGCTACATGATATGTGTTTTGCTTGGAGCGTCGTGTATTATATTAGTCTTTGCTTTTTAGTTTACCACAATCATACTTGCTATAACACACCTTTTGGGAGAAGCCTCCTTGATTGAAATTTATTAGAATACTCTATGTGCTTCACTTATATCTTTTGAGCTAGATAGTTTGTGCTCTAGTGCTTCACTTATATCTTTTAGAGCACGGCGGTGGATTAATTTTGATGAAATTGTTGATCTCTCATGCTTCACTTATATTATTTTGAGAGTCTTATAGAACAACATGGTATTTGCTATGGTTATAAGTTGGTCCTACAATGATGAGCATCCAAGTTGGGTATAATAAAAACTATCATAAGAAGTAAATTGGATGCTATGATCAATTTGATACTTGATACTTGTTTTGAGATAGGGAGGTAGTGATATTAAAGTCATGCTAGTTGGGTGCTTATGAATTTAAAGAATGCTTGTGTTGAAGTTAGCAAGTCCCGTAGCATGCACGTATGGTTAAAGTTGTGTAACAAATTTGAAGCATGAAGTGTACCTGGCTTGTGCATCCTTATGAGTGGCGGTCGGGGACGAGCGATGGTCTTTTCCTACCAATCTATCCCCCTGGGAGCATGCGCATAGTGCTTGGTTTTTGATGACTTCTAAATTTTTGCAATAAGTATATGAGTTCTTTTGACTAATGTTGAGTCCATGGATTATACGCACTTTTGCCTTCCCATCATTGCTAGCCTCTTCGGTACCGTGCATTTCCCTTTATCACCTTGAGAGTTGGTGGAAACTTCGCCGATGCATCCAAACCCCGTGATATGATATGCTCTATCACACATAAACCTCCTTATATCTTTCTCAAAACAGCCACCATACCTACCTATTTATGGCATTTCCATAGCCATTCCGAGATATATTGCCATGCAACTTTCCACTGTTCCGTTCATCATCATCACGACATACATTACTTTTGTCATATTGCCATTGCATGATCATGTAGTTGACATCTTATTTGTGGCAAAGCCACCATGCATAGATTTTATACATGTCACTCTTGATTCATTGCACCATCCCGGTACACCGCCGGAGGCATTCATATAGAGTCATATCTTGTTCTAGTTTCGAGTTGTAATTCATGTGTTGTAATCAATGAAAGTGTGATGATCATCATTATTAGAGCATTGCCCAAAAAAAGGCCAAAAAAAGAAAGGCCAGGAAAAAAAAGAAAAAAAGAAAAGAAAAAAAAGAAAAAAAAAGAAAAAAAGAAAAGAAAAAAAGAAAAGAAAAAAAGGAAAATAAATAAAGGGGCAATGCTACTATCTCCTTTTCCACACTTGTGCTTCAAAGTAGCACCTTGTTCTTCATGTAGTGAGTCTCATATATTGTGCTTCAAAGTAGCACCATGTTTTCATGTAGAGAGTCTCATAGGTTGTCACTTCCATATACTAGTGGGAATTTTTCATTATAGAACTTGGCTTGTATATTCCTACGATGGGCTTCCTCAAATGCCCTAGGTCTTCGTGAGCAAGCAAGTTGGATGCACATCCACCAGTTTTCTTTTTTTGAGCTTTCATTCATTTATAGCTCTAGTGCATCCGTTGCATGGCAATCCCTACTCCTCATGTTGACATCAATTGATGGGCATCTCTGTCGGTGTACTAGAGTAGGGGTACCCTAGTATCCCGAACTTGTGCACGGGCAGTCGCAGCACCCCGCGGCAAGGCTTTCCGGGCGACCGCCAAGATCCTTCGTGGTTCCTTTGGAGCCATTCAAGAAAAAAGTGTTTAAGCCAAGGAGACAAGGCCCCGGCAAGAGGAGCTTGCCGGGAAGGCCAATCAAGGCATCTCAAGGAACTTGCCGCGACGCGCCTCGCGTCTCGGCTAGGCCCGGCAAGTGACAAGCTTCCGGACGCGACAAGATAACGACCGCGGCAAGGCGCTTGCCGCGGCAAGCTACCACTCTGTACCCGCGCTCCAGCACATCCACCAACGTGTCGCCCTGAGGGCCTTTCCAGGCGCGCGTGGCGAGAGGCTGTGCAGCCAGCGGTGCAAGGTGGCAAGCGACGCTGACAGGATCATCATCGTGGCAAGCGGTGGCGCCCCTGACGGTCCCTTTCCTGCACTGTTTGGGTGACACAGACGGGCATTTAATGCCTTTGTCCCCTGCCGTCAGGGTTAGGTAGGATACACTGTACAAGTAGTTGTACCAATCGCAATTCCTTTCCAGTTTTACCCTTGTCTACGTTGCCACCTGTCGGTGACCCCTTGAGCATATAAAAGGAGGCCCATGCGCAACGTAGAGGGGGGTTAAAGGCCAGAAAACACTCACGCTCGGTCTCGTTAGCAGCTAGAGTGTACTGTAGCATTCAGCGCTCCTGAACAAGAACACAATACAATCAGACATGCAGCAGTAGGAGTATTATCTCTCCGGAGAGCTCCGAAGCTGGGTAAACCGCTCGCGTGCTTCGCCTCGATCTGCTCTTCGCGCGATCTCCGCCCCCCGCTGAACCGAAAGGGGCCCGGTCCGCCGGTCCCCATAGGTGTTCGTTCCCACGACATCTTTGGCGCACCAGGTAGGGGGCGTCGAGGTTGTGTGAACCTGATCCGGCGTTCACGCGAGCTAGATCTTCATCATCTTCATCGACATGCCACCGAAGAAGAAGGCTTCGGAGGTGGCTGCTCCGTCCACGTCGATCCCACCACCGCCGGAGCAAACAGGTGGTGCGGTAGACGCTGGCAGAAGAACGGGCGTCGACGAGGGAGCTCACGGTGCTGCCAGGTCCAAGGACAAGGCTGCATAGACCTCGACGTCCGTACATGCACCGCGCCCATCTTAGGAGGTGCGGGACCAACAGTGTCATGGTACTCGCGGTACCATATGTTCGTTGGACCGAGATCGAGCTGGTGGATCTCGGGATGCTCAAGACCAGCATGCGCGCCAACATCCTGGCAGGAGCAAGACACGGTCGCCTGGACGGGATACTGCTCCTTCTAACATAGTTAGAAGTCTGAGCATATCCCGCTCCTCGCACCGTTCGCCACTGCCACCCTCCACACCAGCAGAAGCTTTGGCACGAGCTCAACTGCTCCTGGACTACCCTCCGACGGCGTACAAGATCGACGAATGGATAGCCACCATTTAGAGTCTCATCGGCTTCACCAACGACGACACTCCACGACAGCCGAGCGCAGCGCAGCCGCGGCAAGATTGCCAGGCGCGAGCCGATGGCGGCAAAACCGGTGGGGGTGCAACCACCATGCACTCTCCACCCCGAAGGCCAAGATCTCCGACTCGCCGGGTCAACCTCGACAACGACTCCACCGCGTCATCAGATCCACGAGCTCGTCGCGATCAGCGCCAAGTTCTTCACGAATGACAGCAAGAAGACGCTCGTACTCGCATCGAGCGTCGAAGAGAAGCGCGTCGTCAATCAGACTAGCGCGCTGGACCCTCTGTCGACATGCATGCGCCAGGGGAACCAGGCGACTTGCCATATGTGGTAGGTTGCCCTGCATTCACTCGTGAGCTGCGGCAAGTCCAGTGGCCCAGCACGAAGAATTTCAAGCCAGACGTACCAGAGAAGTACGACGGCAAGTCGCATCCGTCGGAGTTCCTCAGCATCTACACCATCGCGGTGCAAGCTGCTGGGGGCGGGACGAGAAGATCCTTGCCAACTACTTCCCGCTGGTGCTCAAGCCCAATGTCAGGTCCTGGCTCATGCACTTGCCGGACAACTCCATATCCTCTTGGGCAGACCTATGCCATCAGTTTGTCGGCGCCTTTACAGGCGGCCACAAACCTCATGGCCAAGAGAGCGATCTTCATCTGCTCGCCCAGAAGGAAGGAGAGTCCCTGCGCAAGTTCATTCAGAGATTCAGCCGGGTACAACACAACATCCCAGATGTCCACCCTGCCGCGGTCATCAGCGCGTTCCATCAGAACGTGCGGAACCGCAGGATGCGGGAGGAGATGGCAATGTGCAAGATCAGAGACGTCAGCGAGCTATATGCCCTGGCCAACAAGTGTGCACGTGCTGAGGAAGGGAGGAAACTTCCCGGAGAGACTACAGGAGCAGGAGGATCTGACAGCGAAGATGCTGCCCCGGCAAGGAAAAACCGACGGCGGAACAACAGGAAGAAGAAAGGCAAAGATGTGCTAGTCGTTGAGCAGTCCGGCAACGGAGGTGGCGCCAAGGAAGCCGAAGCTGTGGCGGTCGCCGACAAGCAGGACGGCACCGGCAAGCAGTACTGCAAGATCCACCGCACCAAGGGCCATGATCTCCAGAGCTGCAAGAAAGTCGAGCAGCTTGTCAGGCAGCAAAAGGCTGAGTACGAGCGGCGCGACAAGGAGAAGGCCCAAGAGGGTACTGGAGGATCCGTCAAGAAACGTCCCGGCCGGGGAGGACGCCGCGGCAAGGCCAAGCAGCGGCAAGGAGACAGACCTCCCCGCGGCCGCGATAAGGATGAAGATGAAGACGACGATGAAGATATGGATGATGATGAGGCCGATGAGCAGGAGTTCCAGAAAGCCACAGAGGTCCTGTGCGTTGACGGCGGTGCTTCTCTGGATACTTCACACCGCCAGCTCAAGCAGTGGGTGCGGGAAGTCAATGCGGCAGAACCACCCGTCGAGTCACGCAAGCCTCTGAAATGGTCCAGCACGCCTATCATCTTCGATATTGAGGACCACCCTGATCGCATAACTGCGGTCGGGTGCTTGCCGATGTTGGTTTCACCAACCATCCGCAACCTCAAGGTCACTATGATGCTAGTTGATGGCGGGGCCGGCTTGAACCTGATCTCCTCCGCAGTACTCCAGAAACTCCAGATCCCTGATAGCGAGCTCGAAGAGACCAGCACATTCCAAGGAATCAACCCGGGAAGGAGCAAGCCGAAGGGAAAGATCATGTTGCCGGTCACATTTGGCAGCGAGTTGAACTTCAGGACTGAGAGGGTCACTTTTGACGTTGCTGATTTTCCATTGCCTTACAATGGGATACTCGGCCGTCCAGCGCTCGCCAAATTCATGGCAGCCTCTCACTACGCATACAACGTGCTCAAGATGCCAGGCCCAATAAGTGTCATCTCTGTCCCTGGCGACAAGAAGGATGCTCTTATCTGCACCGACAAGATCTACCGAGAAGCAGCAGCCGCAGTAGAAGGCAAGTCACTTGCCGCTGAAGCTCCCGGGGGGAAGAAGAAGACCAAGTCCAGCAAGAGTTCTGATGCCCACTCCGGCAAGCGCACCTCTTCGTAGTGCTGCGCTACAGTCGAGGACGCACCATCGAGCTCCACCGGCAAGTGTAAGAAGGCAATGACAGCTCCGCCAGAGACCAAGAAGTTGTCCGCCAAGGAGGACGACACTGGTGGTACCTTCACCATCAGTGCCACTCTCGACCCAAAATAGGAAAGCGCGCTCGTTGCTTTCCTGCAGGCGAACGTCGACGCGTTTGCATGGCAACCGTCTGACATCCCCGGTGTTCCCAGGAAAGTAATCAAGCACCATCTTGCCGTCTGTCCTCATGCGCGGCCCGTCAAGCAGAAAGTCAGGAAACAAGCAGTGGAGCGCCAAGAATTCATTGCAGAAGAAATCAAGAAGTTGGAAGCAGCATGCCTTGTCAGAGGAGTGCTCCATCCTACGTGGTTGGCCAATCCTGTAGTCGTGCGTAAGGCAAACGGGAAATGGAGGCTTTGTATCGACTTTACCGATGTTAATAAAGCTTGTCCCAAAGACCCATTTCCCTTGCCACGCATTGACCAGATTGTTGACTCCATGGCCGGATGTGATTTGCTTTCATTTCTTGATGCATACTCAGGATACCATCAGATCTTCATGGCAGAAGAGGATGAGGAGAAGACCGCATTCATCACTCCATGTGGCACATACTGTTTCATACGGATGCCTTTCGGTTTGAAGAATGCTGGTTCAGCATTTGCAAGGGTAGTCCATCACGCTTTTGAGCCACAAATGCACAGAAATGTGCAAGCCTACATGTATGACATAGTGGTCAAGAGCATGGACAAGGCAACTCTGATTCAGGATTTAGATGAAACCTTTGCAAATCTGCGCAAGATCAACCTCAAGCTTAACCCCGAGAAGTGTGTGTTTGGAGTCCCCTCCGGCAAGCTTCTTGGGTTCTTCGTGTCTCAGCGGGGAATTGAAGCCAATCCCGACAAGATCAAGGCTATTGAGAAGATTGAAGCACCAAAGCGCGTCAAGGATGTACGAAGGCTTGCCGGTTGCGTGGCGGCTCTCAGCAGGTTTATCTCTAAGTCTGCTGAGTGCGCCCTGCCGTTTTTCAAAATATTGAAAAAGGCAGGTCCAATGAAATGGACTCTGGAAGCGGAGGCTGCGCTGCAGGACTTGAAGAGATACCTGTCCTCCACTCCAATACTTGTCGCACCTAAGCCACAAGAAAAGTTGCTGCTGTATATAGAGGCAACCAATCAAGTGGTTAGTGCTGCGTTAGTAGCGGAGAGGGAGGCGGATGATGAGCCACCAACCACGGTAGATACATCCAGCGACAAGCAGGGGGCTTCACCGACAAGCTCTGGTCCCGGCAAGGATGGATCTGCGCAGGCGCTTGAGGAGATACAGAAGAGAATGGTGCAGCGCCCAGTTTACTTTGTCAGTTCCCTTCTGCAGGGGGCTAGGTCAAGGTATTCTGGTGTGCAGAAATTGCTTTTCGGCCTTCTCATGGCCTCGAGAAAGCTGCGCCATTACTTCCAAGCACATGAGATCACAGTTGCCACTCGCTTTCCGCTGAAGAGGATACTGCAGAATCCAGAAGCAACAGGCAGGATTGTCGAGTGGGCACTGGAACTGTCAAGCTTTGGCCTCAAGTTCGAGAGTACTTCAACTATCCAGAGCAGAGCATTGGCAGAATTCATAGCAGAGTGGATGCCAACATCAGATGAAGAGATTCCAGAAACGAGCATCCCCGTCAAGGAAGCAAGCAAAGAGTGGCTGATGTACTTTGATGGTGCCTTCTCGCTGCAAGGCGCCAGTGCGGGCGTGCTACTTGTCGCGCCCACCGGAGAGCACCTCAAGTACGTAGTCCAGATGCACTTTCCCAAGGAGCAAGCAACAAACAATACTGCAGAGTATGAAGGTTTGCTTGCCGGTCTCAGGATCGCAGCAGACCTTGGGATCAAAAAGCTCATTGTCAGTGGTGACTCGCAGCTTGTCGTCCGCCAAGTAAACAAGAATTATCAGAGTCCGTTGATGGAAGCCTACGTTGACGAAGTGAGAAAGTTAGAAGAGCACTTTGACGGCCTATAGATGGAACATGTTCCGAGATCTCAGAACGACATTGCCGATGGCCTGTCAAAGTGCGCCGCACTTAAGTTACCTGTGGAACCAGGGATCTTTGTGCTCAAACTGACTCAACCGTCTGTACCGCCATCAACTGGACAGAGCAAGAAGAGGAAGTTGATTTCTGGTGACTATTTTCCGGCAGAGCTCCCCGAAGCCGCTGCCAAGAAGGTCCCCAAGATCAACACCAAGGGTGCTGAGGAGCAGTCTGCTCCGGCAAGCCCTAGGGCTTGTTCCATCGAAGCAGACGCTCCCGACAAGTTTTGCTCCGGCAAGCTTGCCGAAGGACATCAAGCTCCGGCCGAGTCGCAGGTTCTCGCTGTAGAAGCGGATGTTCTCGCAGCGGCAGATGTACATTTAGTCCTTGTTGTCGAGCCGCAAGCTCCAGCATGGGCGCAGCAGATTGTCCGTTTCCTCCAGACAAGAGAACTTCCCGAAGAGCAAGAAGAAGCGGAAAGAGTAGCCCGACAGTCAAGTATGTACCAGTTTGTCGATAACACACTGTACAGAAGAAGGCTCAACGGTGTGAAATTGAAATGTATTCACCGGGAAGATGGACAAAAGCTGTTGGCAGAGATACATGGAGGCATATGTGGTCACCACATTGGCGCAAGAGCGCTTGCCGGCAAAGCATTCCGGCAAGGTTTCTTTTGGCCGACAGCCCTCCAGGATGCAACTGCACAAGTAACCAAGTGTGAAGCGTGCCAGTTCCATTCCAAACAGATACACCAGCCAACTCAAGCTCTCTAGACGATCCCTTAATCCTAGCCATTTTCGGTCTGGGGGCTCGACATCCTCGGCCCCTTTCCCCGAGCTGTCGGGGGCTTTGAGTACTTGTACGTTGCAATCGACAAGTTCACAAAGTGGCCGGAAGTGGAAGCAGTGAGGAAGGTGACAGCACAGTCAGCAGTCAAGTTCTTCAGGTCGATTGTTTGCCGCTTCGGGATCCCTAACAGGATCATCACCGACAACGGCACGCAATTCACGAGCCGCACCTTCATGCAGTACGTCCAAGATCTTGGCGCCAAGGTCTGCTTCGCTTCTGTTGCACATCCGAGAAGCAACGGTCAAGCGGAGAGGGCAAATGCTGAAGTGCTGCGTGGACTCAAGACCAGGACTTTCGACAGGCTGCGCAAGTGCGGAAATAACTGGATTGAGGAGCCGCCGGTGGTTCTTTGGTCGATCAAGACGACACCAAATCGAGCCACTGGCCAGACACCTTTCGCTCTAGTCTATGGAGCAGAGGCAGTTCTCCCCACGGAACTCGTATAGGGGTCGCCTCGAGTGCTCGCTTATGATGAGCTTGAGCAAGAGCAGCTGCGACAAGATGACGCGCTGCTCCTTGAGGAAGACCGTCTTCAGGCTCCTGTACGAGCTGCTCGATACCAGCAAGCTTTGCGCCGCTACCATAGCCGCAAAGTTAATGCCAGAAGTCTCGAGGAAGGCGACCTTGTTCTTCGGCGTGTTCAGTCCGCCAAGAATTCCAACAAGTTGACGCCAAAGTGGGAAGGCCCTTACCGGGTGAAACGAGTCACTAGGCCTGGCGCTGTCCGCTTTGAGACCGAAGATGGCTTTCCGGTGAGCAACTCCTGGAACATTGAGCATCTTCGTAAGTTTTACCCGTAAGGCGCGGTTGCCGGAACCTGTTCCGGCAACCACCTTTTGTACAAGTCTTGCCGCTGTTGCATGTAATCCTTTGTACAAAGCCGGGCGCAGACCCCGTGCATAAATAAAGATCATGTGCTCCACATATCTTGTCAATTTCATGCTTTCTAATTTTTGCATGTTTTATCTGACACTTTGTGCAGCACCTACCCCCGGTAAGCAATAACGAGCCTTAAGGCTCCATATCTTTATTTTCTCTTCTTTCTTTTTCTCAAAGAAAGGAAGGTTCCCTCGCCCACAAGTTTGCCGGGAGGGAAGGAGGAGATAATGGTGTGGACTAGGCGTCGTTCAAGAAAGATTCGCCTTACCGGGAAGCAAACGACAGAAAAGCTAAGTTGCCAAAGTTTGAGCAATCAATTTTAAAATTTTTTAAGTTATCTTCCTTGAACGATCGTGCTTTGTATGGGAAACCTGTGCGCGGAGGAACCAACTCGTAGCTAGTTGCACCCTTACTTTGTTTCGAGTCCGCTCAACAACTTAAGTGAGCTGCGACTAGTTGCGACAAGGTTTCTTATCAGTGGCGGCACCGCCAGCAGGCTGCTGATGTTCCGCACCCAGCGCTCGCGGCAAAGGTGCCTGCGCTGGCAAGTTCCCTAAAAGCGTAGGGCAAAAACATACAAAGGAAGGAATCAAGTAAAGAAAATAACATAGCAATCGATACCCAAAATAAAGTTATATTACAAGATAGCTTGTCGCAGCTCTAATAGATTGTTTTTGTAACATGACTAGCAGCGACAAGGAGGAAACGGGCGGCCTAATCTACGCGGTCGCCATCAACCCTCTTCACCTCGTTCACCTTGTCCACAATGGGTGCGACAAGGGCCTTGAGCGCTTCCAGATCAGCATCCGGAGGCAGCTTCTTGAGGATGTTGGTGAGGTTGAGGCCTGGGTTGCGGAAGGCCACCTTCACCAACACCTTTTGCAGAACTCTCGCACAGATCGTGCGCGACTCGTCGGCCAGCTGCTTTGGGATCCTTTCTCGGAGTCGCTGGAGGGCCGTCTGCACGCCCTTGAAGAACAAAGTGAGCTTGGCGCTGGGCTGGAGGTTCTCATCGGAGGAATACCCGAAATCCACCATCCCCAGCTGCGCCAGCTCCCCGTCGATGACTGCGGCGATATTCACGAGACCCTCTGTCCAGAGTTCCACAGTCTCCCTAAAAGTGTTTTGGGTTTCGGCGGCCCTCGTCAGCAGCGCTTCGTTAGCCTTGAGCTCCTCCTTCAAGGCCACCTCCTGCTCCTTGGCGTCGTCCAGCGTCTTGGTCAAAGTAGCCAGCTTCAACTCAAGATCTGCGTTGGAGTCCTTGGTGGCGCTAAGCTGCTTGCCCTTCTCGACGAGACGACCCTGCAACTCGCCATGGGCGTAGGCGTCCTTCTCGCGCTCACGCTTGAGCGCGGCAAGCTCTTCGCTCCTTGCCTTGAGATCGGCCTCTAGCTACGCCACCTTCGTCTCTAGCTCCTTCTTGGCGGCCTCGGTAGCTGCGACAGCATCCTCTGCTTCCTTGAGAGCCCCGCCGAATGTTTGCTCGCGCGCGGCAAGCTCCTCCTCATGGCTGTCACGATTAACCTTTCGCTGCGCCAACTCGCCCTCCCGCGCAAACAGCTCCTCGGTGACAAGCCGCTGTTGCTCTTCGGCTTCAGCCTTCTCGAGGAGGAAGGCTTTCCGCGCCTCGGCGAGTTGCGCCCGCTCCTCTGCCAAGGACCGGAGAGTTTCCTGGTTTCGACTCCGGAGCTCCTCCGCGTGCTTCTCGATGTCCACTCCCGCCTTTGCGATAAGCGCTTCTCAGGATTCCAGTTTGGCCTGTCGAGCGCGGTAGAGTGACACCAGCTTCCGCAGCAGCTGCTCCTCCTCAGACTCGCCACTGCTGCTGCTCGGCGCGTCGACCAGCGTCAGCCCAGCGGAGGCGAGCACTTCTCCATCAAAAGTTTCTCCTTCGACCGGCGCCCTGGAGCTTGACGCCCAGGGGAGCTTGATGAAGACGCCATCGCCGGCCTTCAAATAGGCGCCAGGCTGGGGCTCTTCGGAGCCTGACGCTGCGGCAGCGGCGGAGGGATCGGCGGTCGGCGTAGCGCCTTGCGCTCCTGCGGCCTCAGGGTCGTCAGTGCGATCGCCAGACCCCTCGCCGGCTCCTGCGGCGGCAGCTTTGGCGGCCTCTTCGCCGGCGGGCTCATCAGCGCCAGCTCCTTCTTCGGTGGCAGCGGCGTCGTCGGTGTTGCCGCTCGCGTTCTCCTCGCCGGTGGCCTCGGTCTCCATCGGCTCCATGGAAGACGGATCTGACGGCCGGGGAAAGAGAGAAAAAGTCAAGCAAATATCCAAAAAGAAGATCAGAAGAAGAAGAACACAAGGGAAGTTTTCAAGCAAGAAGGGTTACCTGTACTGGGATCTGCAGTCATGGGCTCCACCACTGGGGGGTCGCTGGTGTTGTCCCTTGCCGGAGAACCGTCCCTTGCCGGAGAACTGTCCCTTGCCGGAGACTTCTCCCTTGCCGGAGAACGCTCCCTTGCCGGGGAATCCTCCCTTAGCGGTGTAGTCGAAGCAAATACCATATCGGGGGCGGCTTCCGGGTGCTCCTGGTGAGGCTGCTCTGCTCCTACACAAACCAACAGTCAGATGTCAGCAAAAGAAAGAACGTCCATGCGCGCCATAACAGCGGAAAGTAAACCATACACTTATGCTGGGGGCTGCGCTGGGGGCTGCTTTGGGGAATGAGTGCCGGGTCCGGCAAGGTGGTCTCGGGCGCGCCCCCTGCTGTCGCGGTGGGCTCGTCCTCGATGACAATCACCGGAGCCTTGGCTCTCTTCGCCGCTCTCTGGACCAGGGTCCTGAAAAGGAATGAGTTCAGAGTAAAGCAAATCAGATACAAGACAAAACAGCAAGAATTGAAGAACTACAAGTACAACGAAGAATCTTACTCTTCTTCTTCCTCGTCGGAGCTGAGCGCGGAGAGGTCGAAGTCCGGCCCTCTTTCGGCGCGACGAGGTGGAGGAGTAGGCTCCCTTGACCGCTTGGCGGGGGCGGCGGCAGGATCAGAAGCGGCGGTCCGGGAGGACCCCGCTCCAGTTGCCCCAACGGCGTGAGATGCTCCCGTGGCAACAGTGCTTGTCGCAGCGGAACGTGTCGCATGGCGCGGCGGCTGTTGACCCATCTGCCGCCCTGCTACGTCCCCAACCCTGCGGAGGCGCCTTCTTGGTGGAGCTGGGGGCTCTGCTTGCGGCAAGCTGCCCGAAGATGGCGAGCCGCTCGCACCCTCGGCGGGCTCGCTCGACTCGGCTTCAGGCTCGACAAGCTCTCCCTCGCCGACAAGCTCTCCCTCGCCGGCAAGATCTTCATTGGTCCCGATGCACTAGGTATGACACCTAGATCGGAAATGAACTCTTTCATCTAGACTCCTTCATTTGCTGCTTCCGAAGCAGCTATGTACTCCACTTCACATGTAGATCCCGCCACGACGCTTTGTTTAGAACTGCACCAACTAACAGCTCCACAGTTTAATAAAAACACGTATCCGGTTTGCGATTTAGAATCGTCCAGATCAGTGTCAAAGCTTGCATCGACGTAACCATTTATGACTAGCTCTTTGTCACCTCCATATACGAGAAACATATCCTTAGTCCTTTTCAGGTATTTCAGGATGTTCTTGACCGCTGTCCAGTGATCCACTCCTGGATTACTTTGGTACCTTCCTGCCAAGCTTATTGCTAAGAACACGTTAGGTCTGGTACACAACATTGCATACATGATAGAGCCTATGGCTGAAGCATAGGGAACATCTTTCATTTTCTCTCTATCTTCTGCTGTGGTCGGGCATTGAGTCTGACTCAACTTCACACCTTGTAGTACAGGCAAGAACCCTTTCTTTGCCTGATCCATTTTGAACTTTTTCAAAACTTTATCAAGGTATCTGCTTTGTGAAAGTCCTATTAAGCGTCTTGATCTATCTCTATAAATTTTGATGCCCAATATGTAAGCAGCTTCACCGAGGTCTTTCATAGAAAAACTTTTATTCAAGTATCCCCTTTATGCTATCCAGAAATTCTATATCATTTCCAATTAATAATATGTCATCTACATATAATATCAGAAATGCTACAGAGCTCCCACTCACTTTCTTGTAAATACAGGCTTCTCCAAAAGTATGTATAAAACCATATGCTTTGATCACACTATCAAAGCGTTTATTCCAACTCCGAGATGCTTGCACTAGTCCATAAATGGATCGCTGGAGCTTGCACACTTTGTTAGCACCTTTTGGATCAACAAAACCTTCTGGTTGCATCATATACAACTCTTCTTCCAGAAATCCATTCAAGAATGCAGTTTTGGCATCCATTTGCCAAATTTCATAATCATAAAATGCAGCAATTGCTAACATGATTCAGATAGACTTAAGCATCGCTACGGGTGAGAAAGTCTCATCGTAGTCAACCCCTTGAACTTGTCGAAAACCTTTCGCAACAAGTCGAGCTTTATAGACAGTTATATTACCATCAACGTCAGTCTTCTTCTTAAAGATCCATTTATTCTCAATGGCTTGCCGATCATCGGGCAAGTCAACCAAAGTCCATACTTTGTTCTCATACATGGATCCCATCTCAGATTTCATGGCCTCTAGCCATTTTGCGGAATCTGGGCTCATCATCGCTTCCTCATAGTTCGTAGGTTCGTCATGGTCAAGTAACATGACTTCCAGAATAGGATTACCGTACCACTCTGGTGCGGATCTTACTCTGGTAGACCTACGAGGTTCAGTAGAAACTTGATCATAAGTTTCATGATCAATATCAATAGCTTCCTCACTAATTCGTGTAGTTGTCACAGGAACCGGTTCTTGTGATGAACTAGTTTCCAATAAGGGAGCAGGTACAGTTACCTCGTCAAGTTCTACTTTCGTCCCACTCACTTCTTTCGAGAGAAACTCTTTCTCTAGAAAGGATCCGAATTTAGCAAGAAAATCTTGCCCTCAGTTCTGTGATAGAAGGTGTACCCAACAGTCTCTTTTGGGTATCCTATGAAGACACATTTCTCCGATTTGGGTTCAAGCTTATCTGGTTGAAGTTTCTTCACATAAGCATCGCAGCCCCAAACTTCAAGAAACGACAACTTTGGTTTCTTGCCAAACCACAGTTCATGAGGTGTCGTCTCAACGGATTTTTATGGTGCCCTATTTAACGTGAATGCGGCCGTCTCTAAAGCATATCCCCAAAACGATAGCGGTAAATCAGTAAGAGACATCATAGATCGCACCATATCAAGTAAAGTACGATTACGACGTTCGTACACACCATTTCGTTGTGGTGTTCCGGGTGGCGTGAGTTGCAAAAGTATTCCGCATTGTTTCAAATGTAGACCAAACTCGTAACTCAAATATTCTCCTCCACGATCAGATCGCAGAAATTTTATTTTCTTGTTACGATGATTTTCCACTTCACTCTGAAATTCTTTGAACTTTTCAAATGTTTCAGACTTGTGTTTCATTAAGTAGATATACCCATATCTGCTCAAATCATCTTTGAAGGTGAGAAAATAACGATACCCGCCGCGAGACTCAACATTCATTGGACCACAACCTTCAGTATGTATGATTTCCAATAAATCAGTTGCTCGCTCCATAGTTCCGGAGAACGGCGTTTTAGTCATCTTGCCCATGAGGCACGGTTCGCAAGTACCAAGTGATTCATAATCAAGTGATTCCAAAAGCCCATCAGTATGGAGTTTCTTCATGCGCTTTATACCGATATGACCTATATGGCAGTGCCAAAAATAAGTTGCACTATCATTATCAACTCTGCATCTTTTGGTTTCAATACTATGAATATGTGTATCACTACTATCGTGATTCAATAAAAATAGACCACTCTTCAAGGGTGCATGACCATAAAAGATATTACTCATATAAATAGAACAACCATTATTCTCTGACTTAAATGAATAACCGTCTCGCATCAAACAAGATCCAGATATAATGTTCATGCTCAACGCTGGCACCAAATAAAAATTATTTAGGTCTAAAACTAATCCCGATGGTAGATGTAGAGGTAGCGTGCCGACCGCGATCACATCGACTTTGGAACCATTTCCCACGCGCATCGTCACCTCGTCCTTAGCCAATCTTCGCTTAATCCGTAGTCCCTGTTTCGAGTTGCAAATATTAGCAACAGAACCAGTATCAAATACCCAGGTACTACTGCGAGCATTAGTAAGGTACACATCAATAACATGTATATCACATATACCTTTGTTCACTTTGCCATCCTTCTTATCCGCCAAATACTTGGGGCAGTTCTGCTTCCAGTGTCTAGTCTGCTTGCAGTAGAAGCACTCAGTCTCAGGCTTAAGTCCAGACTTGGGTTTCTTCTCTTGAGCAGCAACTTGTTTGCTGTTCTTCTTGAAGTTCCCCTTCTTCTTCCCTTTGCCCTTTTTCTTGAAACTGGTGGTCTTGTTGACCATCAACACTTGATGCTCCTTCTTGATTTCTACCTCCGCGGCTTTTAGCATTGTGAAGAGCTCGGGAATAGTCTTGTCCATCCCTTGCATATTATAGTTCATCACGAAGCTCTTGTAGCTTGGTGGCAGTGATTGAAGAATTCTGTCAATGACACTACCATCAGGAAGATTAACTCCCAGTTGAATCAAGTGATTATTATACCCAGACATTTTGAGTATGTGTTCACTGACATAACTATTCTCCTCCATCTTGCAGCTATAGAACTTATTGGAGACTTCATATCTCTCAATCCGGGCATTTGCTTGAAATATTAACTTCAACTCCTGGAACATCTCATATGCTCCATAACGTTCAAAACGTCGTTGAAGACCCGGTTCTAAGCCGTAAAGCATGGCACACTGAACTATCGAGTAGTCATCAGCTTTGCTCTGCCAGACGTTCTTAACATCGTCAGTTGCATCAGCGGCAGGCCTGGCACCCAGCGGTGCTTCTAGGACGTAATTCTTCTGTGCAGCAATGAGGATAATCCTCAGGTTACGGACCCAGTCCGTGTAATTGCTACCATCATTTTTCGACTTTGCTTTCTCAAGGAACACATTAAAATTCAATGGAACAACATCACGAGCCATCTATCTACAACAAACATAGACAAACAAAATACAATCAGGTACTAAGTTCATGATAAACTTAAGTTCAATTAATCATATTACTTAAGAACTCCTACTTAGATAGACATCCCTCTAATCCTCTAAGTGATTACGTGATCCATATCAACTACACCATGTCCGATCGTCACGTGAGATGGAGTAGTTTCAACGGTGAACATCAATATGTTGATCATATCTACTATATGATTCATGCTCGACCTTTTGGTCTCCGTGTTCTGAGGCCATATCTATTATATGCTAGGCTCGCCAAGTTTAACCTGAGTATTCCATGTGTGCAACTGTTTTGCACCCGTTGTATTTGAACGTAGAGCCTATCACACCCGATCATCACGTGGTGTCTCAGCACGAAGAACTTTCACAACGGTGCATACTCAGGGAGAACACTTCTTGATAATTTTAGTGAGAGATCATCTTAAAATGCTGCCATCAATCAAAGCAAGATAAGATGCATAAAGGATAAACATCAGATGCAATCAATATAAGTGATATGATATGGCCATCATCATCTTGTGCTTGTGATCTCCATCTTCAAAGCACCGTCGTGATCACCATCATCACCGGCGCGACACCTTGATCTCCATCGTAGCATCATTGTCGTTACACCATCTATTGCTTCTACGACTATCGCTACCGCTTAGTGATAAAGTAAAGCAATTACAGGGCGTTTGCATTTCATACAATATAGCGACAACCATATGGCTCCTGCCAGTTGCCAATAACTTCGGTTACAAAACATGATCATCTCATACAATAAAATATAGCATCACGTCTTGACCATATCACATCACAACATGCCCTGCAAAAACAAGTTAGACGTCCTCTACTTTGTTGTTGCAAATTTTACGTGGCTGCTACGGGCTGAGCAAGAACCGTTCTTACCTACGCATCAAAACCACAACGATAGTTCATCAAGTTAGTGCTGTTTTAACCTTCGCAAGGACCGGGTGTATCCACACTCGATTCGGCTAAAGTGAGAGAGACAGACACCCGCCAGCCACCTTTAAGCACGAGTGCTCGTAACGGTGAAACCAGTCTCGCGTAAGCGTACGCGTAATGTCAGTCCGAGCCGCTTCATCTCACAATACCGCTGAACCAAAGTATGACATGCTGGTAAGAAGTATCACTTGTATCGCCCACAACTCACTTGTGTTCTACTCGTGCATATGACATCTACGCATAAAACCAGGCTCGGATGCCACTGTTGGGGAACGGTAGTAATTTCAAAAAATTTCCTATGCACACGCAAGATCATGGTGATGCATAGCAACGAGAGGGGAGAGTATTGTCCACGTACCCTCGTAGACCGTAAGCGGAAGCATTATGACAACGCGGTTGATGTAGTCGTACGTCTTCACGATCCGACCGACCCAAGTACCGAACGTACGGCACCTCCGAGTTCAGCACACGTTCAACTCGATGATGATCCCCGGACTCCGATCCAGCAAAGTGTCGGGGATGAGTTCCGTCAGCACGACGGCGTGGTGACGATGATGATGTTCTACCGGCACAGGGCTTCGCCTAAACTCCGCGATGATATGACCGAGGTGGAATATGGTGCAGGGGGGCACCGCACACGGCTAAGGAACGGTCTTGAAGATCAACTTGTGTGTTCTAGGGTGCCCACTGCCCCTGTATATAAAGGAGGGAGGGGGGAGGTGCGGCTGGCCCCCTAGGGGTGCGCCTGGAGGAGTCCTACTCCCACCGGGAGTAGGACTCCCCCCTCTTGCCTTGGTGGAGAAGGAAAGGGGGGAGGGGAAAGAGGAAAGGGGGGCGCCGCCCTCCCTTCCTTGTCCTATTCAGACTAGGGGGGGAGGGGGCGCGCGGCCTACCCTGGCTGGCCCTCCTCTTCTCCCTCATGGCCCACTAAGGCCCATTAACCTCCGGGAGGGTTCCGGTAACCCCCCGGTGTTCCGGTAAAATCCCGATTTCACCCGGAACCATTCCGATGTCCAAATATAGGCTTCCAATATATCAATCTTTATGTCTCGACCATTTAGAGACTCCTCGTCATGTCCATGATCACATCCGGGACTCCGAACAATCTTCGGTACATCAAAACTTATAAACTCATAATAAAACTGTCATCGTAACGTTAAGCGTGCGGACCCTACGGGTTCGAGAACTATGTAGACATGACCTAGAACTATTCTCGGTTAATAACCAATAGCGGAACCTGGATGCTCATATTGGCTCCTACATATTCTATGAAGATCTTTATTGGTCAAACCGCATAACAACATACGTTGTTCCCTTTTGTCATCGGTATGTTACTTGCCCGAGATTCGATTGTCGGTATCCAATACCTAGTTCAATCTCGTTACCGGCAAGTCTCTTTACTCGTTACATAATGCATCATTCTGTAACTAACTGATTTAGCTACATTGCTTGCAAGGCTTATAGTGATGTGCTGTAGCGACCCGACATCAAACAGTCTGATCTCTGTGCTCAGTGTCATCCCTGATCAGTAATGCTGACACCACACAGTACTTGGAGGATTTATAACAGAGTAGCAATCACACACTTATTACATCGAATGTCTCAAAAGAGAACTTATTGAAATAAATATGGCTTAAGGCCATCTAAAATCGATAACAGCGGAAGGCTTGGAAGATAAGTGACTCCATCAACTCCAACGGCATCACTGAGTATAGAACCACAACCTAAAAGCATCTTACTCGTCGTCTGAAAAGTCTGCAACATGAAACGTTGCAGCCCGAAAATGGGTCAGCACATGGAATATGCTGGCAATGTAACACATAGAGAATAACAATAGAATAAGCTATACTACATGCATATTTGGCTGGTGGTAAAGCTCTATGGTTACAATTTTTGCATAAATCCAATTTTCCCTACTGCAAAGGAATAAAGTTATTTAACTATCATGGTGGTTGTTAAATATTGAGAATGGTTGACAGCATTCTCAATCCCAATTAAAAAGTACTCATTAAACCCAACAATATTAAATTAGAAGTAACATGATGAGATTCACATGATATCCAGGTACTAGATACTCAAGATGTCCATAACCGGGGACACGGCTAACCATGATTAGTTTATACACTCTGCAGAGGTTTGCGCACTTTTCCCCACATGACTCGATCGCCTCCGCTTGGTTTCTCGCACTACAAGGTGTTTGAGAAACAGATGACCGAGACATAGTCTTTCAGAAGCACTTGCACCTTACATAAGGGGTAGACCGTACCAACCTACATCCCCTACATCTGCTAGTCCACCCCGTAAGAATTTGCACAACTTACTATGCTAGAGCCCATAATAGCATGTGGCTGCACACGGAAGTTTCTAGTTTGAATAATCTCATGATCCCTTTGAGCCTGGGTGGCGGTCCGAAGAAATACAGGCAAGTCCTGATAGAAACCAGGTGCCTCAATCCACCCAGATGTGTATTCAAGTTGCCACCTTAAATAAACCATTAATTTAACAATCTCACATCTGTCATGGATACACTCACCCAATCCACGTCTACTAGCATAGCATGGCATAATAAGCAAACGTAGAAGTAACTCCCAAAGGTTTGATAATAAAACAGGTAATAGGTACTACCTCATCTACTTCCCATCCCACAATTTAATTAGATCCTAATCAGGCAATGTTTGAGGATTGATCTAATGCATAAAAACTGGGTAGTAGAAAGGTATGATCAAGTGTTACTTGCCTTGCTGATGATCCGCGAGACCTAGAGACTCGAAGTAACAGGCGGCGCACTCCGGGTATTCTATCGCAGATAAACAAACAATCATACAATAAGTACTCATCTAATGCACACGTAAAACTCGAGTAAAAGATCTAACCAGAATGGTCAACTTAAGAACTCCGGTTTGCAAAAAGAAACAAATCAAACAAAACAACGAAAGTCAAACGGCGAAAGAAAACAGCTCGTTTTACTAATCTGGATCTAAGTCAAATTTTACAGAAACAAAAACTTGTTTAAGTAGATTATTCGGAAAGAGGGTTTCGAGACGAAACTCCAGGCGTTTGAATCGCCTGATTCCGATAAACGAGTGAAAAGTTATACTAAAACGACAATCAGATCAGGAATCGCGATCAGAAAAATCGCGGATTAAATCCAAGAAAAAGAAAAACGACGAACGGGTCAACGAACGAACGTTCCTTAACTAAACTAATCTGACGAACACGTTCGTTAAAACGAACGAACGAGCGAACGCTCGCTAATTAAACTAAACCGAAAATAAAACCGATCTAATCGAAAAAAACCGAAACTAAAAAAACCAAAAATAAACCGACGGAAAAACTGCTCGGTTTTCAAAAAAAACCGGCATGGAAAACGAGGCGGTGGCAAACCTCGGCGAGTGTGCGGGCGGCGGGGTCGGCGGGGTCCGGCGGGGTCCGGCGGCGGCGGCTGGCGGCTAGGGTTAGGGTTTGCGCGGGTGGGCCGGCGGCGGCTGGCGGGCTGGCAGGGCGGGGCGGCTGGGCCTCGGGCGCCGGGGCGGCGCTATATATAGTGCCCCCCGAGCGGAGTCCTGCTCGGGCACGGCCCGTAGGTCGGTTGCGTTTTTTGTAAATAATTTCGTGCAGAAGAAAAATAAAAAGAAATACTAAACGGACTCCAAAATTCCCGAAATAAATTTTCCCCGTCTTAAATCAAGCCAGACAAGATGAACATTTATTTGGGGCCTAAATGTAATTTTGAAAAACACGCATTTTTCCTAAATCCAAATAAAAGGCGAAAAACTCCAAAATAAATCTTATTTGATTTTTTATTATATCTTTATTATTTCTTTATTTTGGGAAAGTCATTTTATTCCCTCTCTGAAATTTTGGTAGAATAAATAATTGAAGATAAAATAAATAAAATCAATGATCCTATTTTCAAAATTTGAGAAAAACTCAAATATGAAAATAACGAAACCCCAACTCTCTCCGTGGGTCCTTGAGTTGTGTAGAATTTCTAGGATCGAGCCAACAATGCAACAAAAATATGATATGCAATGATGATCTATGTATAACATTCCAAATTGAAAATTTGGGATGTTACAAACCTACCCCCCTTAAGATGAATCTCGCCCTCGAGATTCGGGTTGACTAGCAAATAGGTGAGGGTGGTCCTTGAGCAGATCTTCCTCTCGCTCCCAGGTGGCTTCCTCCTCGGTGTGGTGGCTCCACTGAACTTTGCAAAACTTGATAACCTTACTGCGGGTAACTCTGCTGGCATACTCCAGAATCTTAACTGGTTTCTCTTCATAGGTCAAATCTTCTTTCAACTGAATCGTTTCCAGTGGGACAGTATCTCTCAGCGGTATATCAGCCATCTCTGCGTGACACTTCTTCAACTGTGAAACATGGAACACATCGTGAACTCCTAACAATCCCTCAGGTAATTCCAACTTGTACGCTACTTCTCCCATGCGTTCCAAAACCTTGTATGGCCCCACAAAACGTGGCGCTAACTTTCCTTTAACTCCAAAACGCTTAACTCCTCGAAGTGGAGATACTCGAAGATAAACTTTGTCCCCGACTTCATATTCTGTCCCCTTGCGTTTTGAATCTGCATAGCTCTTCTGCCTTGATTGAGCTACCTTGAGCCTGTCGCGAATCAACTTTACTTTTTGTTCAGACTACTTAATCAAATCCGGTCCAAACAACTGGCGATCTCCTACCTCATCCCACAACAACAGGGTTCTGCACCTCCTTCCGTACAAGGCTTCGAAAGGGGCCATCTTCAAACTGGATTGGTAACTATTGTTGTAAGAAAACTCCGCGTATGGCAAGTTGTCATCCCAACTTGATCCATAATCCAAAACACAAGCTCTAAGCATATCCTCCAAAATCTGATTGACTCTCTCGGCCTGTCCATCTGTCTGTGGGTGGAAAGCTGTGCTAAACTCCAGCCTGGTTCCCAATGTTTCGTGCAACTGCTTCCAGAAGTTCGAGGTGAATTGGGTTCCTCTATCTGATACGATACTCCTCGGAACTCCATGCAAACATACAGTCCTTGTCATGTATATCTTAGCCAATTTGGCGCTACCGTAGGTAGTCTTTACTGGAATGAAATGAGCTACCTTCGTCAAACGATCGACTACAACCCAAATCGAGTCATAGCCTGAACGAGTCCTGGGCAATCCCGTGATGAAATCCATGCTTAGTTTATCCCACTTCCATTCGGGTATAGGCAATGGCTGTAACAATCCCGTTGGCTTCTGATGTTCTGCCTTCACCCTCTGACATACATCACAAACTGCTACATACTCTGCAATATCCTTCTTCATTCCGGTCCACCAGAAAATTTCCTTCAAATCCAAATACATCTTCGTATTTCCGGGGTGAATCGAATATGGTGAATCATGTGCCTCTTGCAGAATCAACTTCCTGATTTCCGGGTCATTGGGCACATAAACACGGTCCTCAAACCATAAGGTATCGTGCTCATCCTCACGAAATCCTTTAGCCTTTACCTTGCTCATCCTTTCCTTAATGGAAGCAATTTCCTTATCTGCCTTTTGAGATTCTCTGATTTTATCCATCAAAGTAGACTGAATCTCCAATGCTGCTACATAGCCTCTCGGAACTATTTCCAAACATAGCTCTCGAAGATCCTCGGCTAACTCCTTGGGTATTTCTCCCGTCATTAGTGTATTGACATGGCTCTTGCGGCTCAACGCATCTGCTACAACGTTAGCCTTCCTGGGGTGATAATGTAATCTCATATCATAATCCTTAATAAGCTCCAACCCTCTCCTCTGCCTGAGATTTAACTCCTTCTACGTGAAGATGTACTTCAAACTCTTGTGATCCATGTACACCTCACAATGATTTCCAATGAGAAAATGTCTCCATGTTTTTAGTGCGTGCACTACGGCTGCTAACTCCAAATCATGAGTGGCATAATTCAACTCATGAGGCTTAAGCTATCGTGAAGCATACGAAACAACTCTTCCCTCCTGCATAAGTACTGCTTCAAGTCCTCGACGTGAAGCGTCGCAATACACTTCATAATCCTTAGTCTGATCTGGCAGAATTAATACTGGTGAGGCAACCAAACGTTTCTTCAACTCTTGGAAACTAGCCTCACACTCCTCAGTCCAAATGAACTTAGTATCCTTCTTCAACAACTCTGTCATAGGCTTCGCAACCTTCGAGGAATTTTCAATGAATCTCCGATAATATCCTGTGAGTCCAAGGAAACTCCTGATCTCTCCAACTGTTGTTGGTGCTTCCTAGTTAGTCACAGTGACAACTTTAGTGGGGTCTACTGCGATACCTTCTCCGGATATAACATGTCCGAGAAATCCAACTTCCTTCAACCAAAACTCACACTTGCTGAACTTGGCGTATAACTGATGTTCTCTGAGCTTCTCGAGTACCAAACGCAAGTGCTCATTATGTTCCTCTTCATTCTTCGAGTAAACCAATATATCATCAATGAACACCACGACGAACTTATCCAAAAACTCCATAAACACCTTGTTCATCATGTTCATAAAATAGGCTGGGGCATTAGTCAGACCAAATGACATAACGGTATACTCATACAGCCCATACCTGGTGGTAAAAGCCGTCTTCGGTATATCTTGCTGCCAAATCTTCAACTGATGGTATCCTGATCGCAAATCGATCTTGTAAAACACCTTAACTCCTTGCAACCGATCAAACAGATCATTGATCATTGGTAGTGGGTACTTGTTCTTGATTGTTACTTCATTCAATCCGCGATAATCGACAACCATTCTTAACGATCCATCCTTCTTTTCCACTAGAAGTACTGGCGATCCCCAAGGTGAAGAACTTGGGCGAATAAAACCTTTGTCCAACAACTCCTTAATCTACTTCTTGATTTCCTCCAAATCTTGGGCTGGCATCCTGTACGGTCTCTTGGATATAGGCCCAGTGCCTGGCAGTAGTTCGATTAAGAACTCAATGTCTCTATCCGGTGGCATGCCTGGCAACTCTTCTGGAAATACATCGGGGAAATCCCTTACCGCTGGTACTTCCTCCTACACAACTCCTGATAAGGAATTTACATGTGCTCTTCTCGGCTCATGCCGTGATACATACTTGATTCTTCTTCCTTCAGGGGTGGTAAGCAAAATCGACTTACTGGCACAATCAATATTCCCTCCATACTTCAATAACCAATCCATGCCTAATATCACATCCAAACCTTGCGATTCCAGAACTATTAGGTCCAAGGGAAATACATGGTGTCCAATCCTTAATGGCAGTCGATCACACCATATACTAGCCGTATACTCTGCTCCAGGTGAGGTTACTAGCATGGGTGACCTAAGTTCTTAGGTCGGTAGTTTATATTTATCCACAAATCCCCTTGATATGTATGAGTGCGATGCACCAGTATCGAAAAGAACAACTGCAGTAAATGTCTTAACCAAATACTTACCTATTACTACGTCTGGCTGAGCTTCAACCTCCTCCACGGTAACGTGGTTCACTTGCCCCCTGTTGAAAGGGTTCGGCTTCTTTCCTGAGCTTCCATTGCCATTTCCATTTTGGGCTTCTGGGCAATCATTTGCATAATGCCCAGTCTTACGGCACTTATAACAAGTGATATGGCTCAGGTCTGCCTTGGATGGTGTTGACGGGTTGGTGCGGCTTTGTCCACTGCTTCCTCCATTCCCGTTTCCACTCTTTGCGCCATTATGATTGTGCGAGCTGCCTCCTCCGTGAGTATGCTGAAAATGTCCTCCAGACTTTGGGGTAAAGCGTGGCTTCTGCCGAGCTCCAGAATTGTCCTTCCCCTGTGCATACTTCCTCTTACGATTGTCAATCTGCTGCTGCTTCCCCTCAATCATAAGAGCATGATCTACTAACTCCTGGTAGTTATTGAAAGTGGCTACCATCAACTGCATGCTCAGCTCATCATTTAGTCCTTCTAGAAACTTCTCCTGTTTAGCTGCATCCGTAGCAACGTCATCTGGGGCATAACGTGCTAGCTTACTGAAATCATCCACATACTGGCCAACTGTCCGTCCTCCTTGGCGTAAGTTGCGAAACTCACGCTTCTTCATGGCCATAGCTCCTGCTGAAACATGGGCAGTACGAAAAGCTTGCTGAAACTGATTCCATGTGACAGTGTCTACAGGGTAAGTGGCTGTAAAATTCTCCCACCATGCTGCTGCGGGTCCGTCAAGCTGATGTGCGGCAAACTTCACCTTTTCTCCATCTGTGCATCCTGCAGTGGTCAACTCCCTCCCTATCTTACGGAGCCAATCATCTGCTACTATTGGCTCGGTGCTACTGGAAAACACCAGCGGATTCAACCTTAAGAAACGTGCCAGATGGTGAACAGGTGGTGGTGGTGGGTTGTTGTTGTTGTTGTTGTTGCCTTGGTTCTGTACCAATGTTCGAATCAACGTATTCTACTGCTGAATCAACTGGGTGATCTCTGGCGGGAAAACAAACTCGGGGTCGCGTCTTGGAGGCATCTGAGGGTTTAAAGGGGAGAGTTAAGAATAGAATGAGGTCTAGTGAGATAACACTACCCATATGCACATGAGACAAAAACACACAATATCATACCAATCAATTCAAACAAGGGCATACAACGGTCTAACTATCGTTACAAAAGTGCTTGGACTAAAACTAATTAAAGGGTGGAAAATTCTACTACTGTTATGGTGGTCAACTAGAAAAACTGCTCCGATGTAGATTCCATGATATCTGCTCCAGCTTCATCAACATAGTCATCATCGCTGTTGTCGGGATCCGAGTCGGTGTCGTCGATGATGATATAATTATCTGGACAAGTAGGTTCATCCTCTTCCTCTCTGGGTGCTGATCCTCCCATGAATACTCCAATCTTCTCCTTAAGGTCACCGTTCTGTCTTACTAGAGCAACGATTTCTTCCATATAGTCCTTACGTGTAGCCTTGTGTTCTGCTTCTAGCTCCTTGATCCTGGTCATAGCCTTCTGTAGTTCCTCCATATCTGCGCACATCTGATTCTCTCGGCGTCGGATGTGTTGGTTTAACTCCTGAATATAAGCTGCGATTGATCTGTCCTTCCTGGTGGTGATCATCTCCCAATGCTCATCTCGGCGCTCACAAATCTGGTAGATACTATTCTTGAGGTTGTTGTGGTAAACTTCTCCAATTCGTCCCATGGCGATGTGAGCTGCCATGCTTTTTCCTAGGCTCCATGTTGGTACATCAAAGATAAACTCTATTGGCTCCGTGACTGGTGCAAACGTCCTTCCTGGAATGTAGACTTAAATCCTCCAGCGCTCCTCTTCGGGTAAAGTGGCGTTGAAAGTCCCGGTGAAGCTTGGTACTCCTATGTTCAAGTATCTAGTGGCTTCCTTCAAGTGATATCCAAAAGGTGAATTCTCATCTGGTTGCGCGAACTTGATCCTTGCATCCGCCATCCTAAAGAATAGAAAAGATGAGGAGTCAGAAATGAGAAGAAAGAGTAGTGATCTAGGGTTTAAGCTTAGTGGCCGTGTCCTACAGTCAGCGTGTGCTCTGATACCACCTTTGTAGCGACCAGACCTCAAACAGTCTGATCTCTATGCTCAGTGTCATCCCTGGATCAGTAATGCTGATACCACACAGTACTTGGAGGATTTATAACAGAGTAGCAATCACACACTTATTACATCGAATGTCTCAAAAGAGAACTTATTGAAATAAATATGGCTTAAGGCCATCTAAAATCGATAACAACGGAAGTCTTGGAAGATAAGTGAGTCCATCAACTCCAACGGCATCACTGAGTATAGAACCACAACCTAAAAGCATCTTACTCGTCGTCTGAAAAGTCTGCAACATGAAACGTTGCAGCCCGAAAACGGGTCAGCACATGGAATATGCTGGCAATGTAACACATAGAGAATAACAGTAGAATAAGCTATACTACATGCATATTTGGCTGGTGGTAAAGCTCTATGGTTACAGTTTTTGCATAAAGCCAATTTTCCCTACTGCAAAGGAATAAAGTTATTTAACTATCATGGTGGTTGTTAAATATTGAGAATGGTTGACAGCATTCTCAATCCCAATTAAAAAGTACTCATTAAACCCAACAATATTAAATTAGAAGTAACATGATGAGATTCACATGATATCCAGGTACTAGATACTCAAGATGTCCATTTCCGGGTACACGACTAACCATGATTAGTTTATACACTCTGCAGAGGTTTGCGCACTTTTCCCCACATGACTCGATCGCCTCCGCTTGGTTTCTCGCACTACAAGGTGTTTGAGAAACGGATGACTGAGACATAGTCTTTCAGAAGCACTTGCACCTTACATAAGGGGTAGACCGTACCAACCTACATCCCCTACATCTGCTAGTCCACCCCATAAGAGTTCGCACAACTTAGTCAACTATGCTAGAGCCCATAATAGCATGTGGCTGCACACGGAACTTTCTAGTTTGAATAATCTCATGATCCCTTTGAGCCTGGGTGGCGGTCCGAAGAAATACAGGCAAGTCCTGATAGAAACCAGGTGCCTCAATCCACCCAGATGTGTATTCAAGTTGCCACCTTAAATAAACCATTAATTTAACAATCTCACATCTGTCATGGATACACTCACCCAATCCACGTCTACTAGCATAGCATGGCATAATAAGGAAACATAGAAGTAACTCCCAAAGGTTTGATAATAAAACAGGTAATAGGTACTACCTCATCTACTTCCCATCCCACAATTTAATTAGATCCTAATCAGGCAATGCTTGAGGATTGATCTAGTGCATAAAAACTGGGTAGTAGAAAGGTATGATCAAGTGTTACTTGCCTTGCTGATGATCCGCGAGACCTAGAGACTCGAAGTAACAGGCGGCGCACTCCGGGTATTCTATCGCAGACAAACAAACCATCATATAATAAGTACTCATCTAATGCACAGGTAAAACTTGAGTAAAAGATCTAACCAGAATGTTCAACTTAAGAACTCCGGTTTGCAAAAAGAAACAAATCAAACAAAACAATGAAAGTCAAACGGCGAAAGAAAACAGCTCGTTTTACTAATCTGGATCTAAGTCAAATTTTAGAGAAACAAAAACTTGTTTAAGTAGATTATTCGGAAAGAGGGTTTCGAGACGAAACTCCAGGCGTTTGAATCGCCTGATTCCGATAAACGAGCGAAAAGTTATACTAAAATGAAAATCGGATCAGGAATCGCGATCAGAAAAATCGCGGATTAAATCCGAGAAAAAGAAAAACGATGAACCGGTCAACGAATGAACGTTCGTTAACTAAACTAATCTGACGAACACGTTCGTTAAAACGAATGAACGAGTGAACGCTCGCTAATTAAACTAAACCGAAAATAAAACCGATCTAATCGAAAAAACCGAAACTAAAAAAAAACCGAAAAATAAACCGACGGAAAAACCGCTCGGTTTTAAAAAAAACCGGGACGAAAAATGAGGCGGCGGCGAACCTCGGCGAGCGTGCGGGCGGCGGGGTCGGCGGGGTCGGCGAGGTCCGGCGGCGGCGGCGGGGGCTGGCGGCTAGGGTTAGGGAT
>NC_041387.1:128406705-128470666 GCF_002162155.2 Triticum dicoccoides
CTAGGGTTAGGGTTTGCGCGGGTGGGCCGGCGGCGGCTGGCGGGCTGGCGGGGCGGGGCGGCTGGGCCTGGGGCGCCGGGGCGGCGCTATATATAGTGCCCCCCGAGCGGAGTCCCGCTGGGGCACGGCCCGTAGGTCGGTTGCGTTTTTTTAAATAATTTCGCGCAGAAGAAAAATAGAAAGAAATAATAAACGGACTCTAAAATTCCCGAAATAAATTTGACTTCTAAAATCAAGCCGGACAAGATGAACATTTATTTGGGGCCTAAATGCAATTTTGAAAAACACGCATTTTTCCTAAATCCAAATAAAAGGCGAAAAACTCCAAAATAAATCTTATTTGATTTTTTATTATATCTTTATTATTTCTTTATTTTGGGAAAGTCATTTTATTCCCTCTCTGAAATTTTGGTAGAAGAAATAATTGAAGATAAAATAAATAAAATCAATGATCCTATTTTCAAAATTTGAGAAAAACTCAAATATGAAAATAACGAAACCCCAACTCTCTCCGTGGGTCCTTAAGTTGTGTAGGATTTCTAGGATTGAGCCAACAATGCAACAAAAATATGATATGCAATGATGATCTATGTATAACATTCCAAATTGAAAATTTGGGATGTTACATGTGCATTACCGAGAGGGCCCAGAGATACCTCTCCGACAATCGGAGTGACAAAACCTAATCTCGAAATACGCCAACCCAACATGTACCTTTGGAGACACATGTAGTGCTCCTTTGTAATTACCCAGTTACATTGTGACGTTTGGTAGCACCCAAAGTGTTCCTCCGGTAAACGGGAGTTGCATAATCTCATAGTTACAGGAACATGTATAAGTCATGAAGAAAGCAATAGCAACATACTAAACGATCAAGTGCTAGGCTAACGGAATGGGTCATGTCAAGCACATCATTCTCCTAATGATGTTATCCCGTTAATCAAATGACAACACATGTCTATGGTTAGGAAACATAACCATCTTTGATTAATGAGCTAGTCAAGTAGAGGCATACTAGTGACATTATGTTGGTCTATGTATTCACACATGTATTATGTTTCCGGTTAATACAATTCTAGCATGAATAATAAACATTTATCACAATATGAGGAAATAAATAATGACTTTATTATTGCCTCTAGGGCATATTTCCTTCAGGAACTACTAATGAGACTGAAGTCTCTCTGCAAAAACATAAAATAGGCAAACGTGAGTACAAATGTACCCAGCAAGACTTACATCAGAACTATCTACATATGCATCATTATCAACAAAAGGATGGTGGGGTTTAACTGCAGCAAGCCAGCTTTGACTCAGTGTCTATCCTGAACTACGACTGCAAGTAACTCTTTTGAGGTGGCGCACACGAGTCCACATATTCACCATATCAATACACCACTATGGATCCGCTCCCTTCTCCCTACGAGAACGCCATCCATATCACTCACGCTTATCTTGCGTATTTTTGAGTATCCACTTTCACTTGTCTATGAACTGTACAGGCAACCCAGAAGTCCTTTACCGCGGACACGACTATTCGAATAGATGATGCTAACCCTGCAGGGGTGTACTTCTTCACACACGCTCTCGCCACTTACAGCCATGTACACGTCATGTATCTCGGCAACCTTCAAGCGGAAGCCTGACGAGGGTGTCGGCCACGACCTGACTAACCACACAAGTCTCTCGTCCAGGTTTATCGCCTATTCGGGTTCCATCCGCAAGGAGATCCGGCCGGGGTGTCGCTCACGACCCCAAAGGATGTGAGCAGGGTTCCCAAGCCCACCATCCGGGAGCCACTTGGTACACCGTGCCACTGTGCCTAGTCTGTCCCAAGCCCATCTGTACCGGGTGCCACTTGGTAGACTACTAACACTACCTACAAACACCAGAAACTAGTTGCAACTCCTGGACAGAGATCGAGTTGATTAATAAGTCGAGAGGGGCACTTAAGCATTCCAATGTGTGGTAGTAGCTGTTCATGGATCACAAACACAGAACTCAGTTTTTGAGGACGGTTTCAATGAGACAACCCACCATGTACTCCTACATGGCCTCTCACCGCTACCTTTACCAAATCGTGTTCACACACTTAGCTCTCAACAGTAGGACATGTTCACAACTTTCCAATTCATCCCCGATGAATCAGACCTGACACAACTCGAAGCAATAGCAGGCATGACAAACAAGCATGAATGAGTAGGCACATCAGGGCTCAAACAACTCCTACTCATGCTAGTGGGTTTCATCTATTTACTTTGGCAATGACAGGTCATGCAGAGGAAAGGGGTTTAACTATCGCAGCATGTAACAGTTGAATCGTTGTTGTCCTAATGCAGTAAAAGAGAGTAGGAGCGAGAGAGTGGGATTGTATCGGAATGGACAAGGGGTTTGCTTGCCTGGCACTTCTGAAGATAGTATAGCTCTTCATCGGTGTCATCGATCACATCATCGGTACACGTCTACTGAGAGGGGACAATCACCGACAAAACAAAGAAGAAACACAATCAATGCAATTCACAATATGATGCATGATCATGACATGTCAATATGCTGTGGTTTGAGCTAATGCAACTAGCAATAGGTTAAATGAAGTTGGTTTGAACACTAGGTTCAACTTCAAACTCCATATGTGATCTCTTAAATAACATTTAATTGAATTGTCCTAAACAGCAGCCATAAGTTGTTCTAACATGCATGAAAATGGTACAGATGGTTAAATTGGATTTTTTTTGATCATTTTTCATATATAAATTATTTCATTCTGAGTTACGGTTGAATTTATATGAATTTTTGAAGTTTTGGATGTTTTCTGGAATTTCCTGAATTAAGTTTATTCTAGAAAATGACTTACTGCGTCAGCACTGCGTCATGCTTGCATCAGCAAGTCAACAGGGCTGCCCCGGGTCAAACCTGACCAGGGGGTCCCATAGTCAGTGACTTAGGGCTGGTTTAGGTCGCTGGCAGGTGGGCCCAGTCAACGGCCACGTCAGCATGGTCAAAGCTGACGCATGGGCCCACTGATTTTATTTAATTAACCTAATTATTTTGTTATCTAGTAAACTAACAAAGCGGGTCCCACTGTCAGTGTCTAGTGTTAAACTAATAGGGTTAGTTAGCCCCTAATCTAATGACGGCCACGTCGGCTAACCGACAATTAGCCGCCGGCGCTAAGCTGGACACGGCGGAGGTCCTTGTCTGTCCGTTTCCGGCGACGAGAGGTTGTGCGGATGGGTTCTGCGGAACCAACGCGATGAGGCACGTCGGACGGTGGCAGCTGCGGGTGCTGGGGTGGCGTGTAATGGCGGCAGCGACGAGCCGGGCGGTGGCCGGAGCTCGGAACACACGGGCGCGGTTGCTGTAGTGCGTTAGCGAGCGGGATTAGGTGCTGGGCGGACTCCACATGGCTCCTAGAGCAAGCGGGACTTGATGGTTCGAGCAGCGGAGCACAACAGCTAGGTTCCCGGCAGCCATGGCGGTCGGCGGTGCTCGTGCACGCGGGTGAGGATGATACGGCACGGGAACAAGCGAAATGGAAAAGGGGAAACGGGAAGGAGATCACGGTGAGGATGATGAGAAGGTCAGTGGGCTCGGGGGAGGCCGGACGGCGTCGGAGCATCTCCGGCGATCTCGGAGCCGAAGGTTGAAGACGACAGCGTCGGCGTCACTGCAGGGCTCCCGGCGTCGCTTGGCGAGGTGAGGAGGAAGAGTAGGTCGAGGCGGAGCTTTGGGACGCGTCGGGGAGGTGAGGCGGTGGCTATGGCCACGGTGGTACTCATCGGCGGCGACAGCTGCGCTCGGTGGCTGCGCGCAAATAAACAGAGGAGGGGAGAGAGAGCAGCGAGTGAGGGAGAGGAGAGAGGGATCCAGAGTGGCAGCGAGGGAAGGATCGGGGCTCCCAGGTGGAAGCAGGAGGTGGCCGAAGCCGCACGCGCGCGCCACGCCTCTCCTCTGCCTACTGGCTTAAGGAAGAAGACGGGCTTTCCCCTGTGGGCTGGCCAACAGTGCTGGGCCGTCCAGGTGGGCTTCGGTGAGCGCCAGGTAAGTTTCCAGGTAAGTTGTTGTTCTTTTATTGTTTTCTGTTTCTGTTTTTATGTTATGGTTTAAAATAAATACTAAACCATTTCATAAAATCCTGGAAATAATTATGGGTGTCGTCTGAATTATTCCAGTGACCGTTAACAATTTCCAACATTTTTGGAGCATCTAATATATATATAGCATTTAAATAGCTCCAATTCAAATATGTTTGAATTAATTCAAAATCCAAAATGCCATGGAAAAATGTGCATAATCTCTGGTTACTCTTTGTAGCATTTTCCAAAGATGATGAACATTTTTGAAGGCCATTTGGGATCGTGAATATATATTTATTTATTTTATTTAGTTGAACCTATTTGAATTTCATGGATGCTAGGGTTTGATCATCCCCCATTTCAAGTTCATTTGAAAATTTAAACATGATGCACACATGAAGGGCTAGCCTACTGCAAAGGCAGAAGCTAGGGATGTGACAGCTAGTGCTGGAGAAGATGAATGCGGACCTGAGGCCAGGCAACCTGAGGGCGGCGAAGCTGACCGGGGCCACGCTCCTGAGGGAGTTCTTGGCGCATCGGGTGGCTCCACTTCAGGTGCACTCGGCCCTTTGTGGAGGCTCGGGGATGCGGATGCCGTCCTTCGCCTGAGCTCGGCGGCCCTGGCCGACGAAGATCTGACTGCGGCCCTCCGCTCCCTGGTTGGTGAGGATGTGGCAAGCCCGGAGGGCGCCCCGGTTCCATTGTTCCTCCGTGACGACTGGGAGCTGGCGGTGAACGCCATGCCCGCCTTCGATGGGGACGGACTGGTGCCGGCGGAGGCTCCGGGTGATACAGCAACAATGCCGGCGGTGGACTTGTCCTCCGACGATTTCGGCAGGGGGGAGGAGGAATATGAGGAGGAGGAGGAGGAAGAGCACGACTCAGAGGCGACCATCGAGGGGACGGGGGAGACTTCGCCTTGGCGCAGGGCCTGCGCCCTCCGCTCCATGCCGGACGATGACGAGACCGGCGCCAGGCGAGGGGGAGGACCTGCCCTTGACCCCGAAGAAGGACAGGTCGGGGCTAATCTCCCAAGGGCCTAGTCCAGCCCTGATGCTGCCTGAAGCCAGCTCCAGTCGCTCCGGTGCGCCTTCCTCTATCGTCAGACCTCCCGAGGCTGAGCCCCGCAGGAGGCTCTCGGGCTTCAAGCTTGGCCGGAGGCTGTTGGAGCCTGCGGCAGCCAATCAGTAAGTGCTCGAACTCTTCTTTGCTTTTGTTTTCACCATCAGGACTTGACATCTTCCATCTTTTGGTCAGGCCGCCGCCTGCGGCGAAGAGACTGAAAGGGGACTCGACGGCCCTACACGGGGCAAGCTCGTCTACTGGGGCCGTGCCTTTATCTGCAGGAAAAGGAGGCAGCGGGGCTCGCACCTCCCCTGCCCGGTCTTCCTCGCGAGGCCAGGAGGGGCACTCTGGCGGGGGGCCAGCCCCCATGGCCCCACTGACTTAGGAGGCACCTACGCTTGATGCTGTCGCCGAGCCTGCTGGGGATCATAAGGCTCTGGCTCCTCAGGCTGTGATCATGTTGCCGTCTTCTCCTCCTACTCCACCGGCTCCCGTCTCCCTACCTCCTCCGCCGCCTTGGACCGTGCTGCTGCCGAGCTGGGTAGGCTGCAAGAAGATCTCTAGGGCGCCAACCCCTGCTTGGTGGCCGGGCGCCTGGAGTTGGTCTCTAGCTGGGTTCACTCTGATGCTTCCGTCCGAGCGGCACTGAGCCAGGCCGTGTCGACCTCTGAGGAGGATAAGCAAGTCACCTCCCAGGCCAAAGCTGCTCGCGACGCGGCTTTGAAGGATGCTTCAAATGTCCGGGACTGCTGCAAGTGCTGGAGGGCGAGCTACAAGGCTTGCGTGACGAGCTGGCCAAGGAGGTTCGCGACCGCCAGGCGAAGGAGGAGGAGATGAAGGCTCGAGAGGCCGCCGTCAGGGATCACGAGCCGAGCTCTCGGCCGATCGAGGCCGGTTGGAGACGCTGGAGCAGGCGCTAAAGGCACAGAGGGTCGAGCTGGATGCCAAGGCGAAGGTCTTGGCTGAGGACCGGGAGGCCTTTGCGACGCTGGAGGAGAGGGCTCGCACATCACTGAAGACGCTCTATGATGGAGGCTTGGAGAAGCCGCTGGCTGGCGCCAAGGACGGCCCCGCCAAGCTGCTTCCCTTCTTGGTTCAAGCGCTGGAGGACGTCGTGGACGGCATCGGTCCCATGTCTGAGGCCGAAGCTCGCGTCCTCTCTTCTGCAGTGCTGACGCGCGTCCTCAGCCACGTCTACCTTCACGACCCCAACGCCAACCTCGACGGGCTTCTGGAGCCTGTGAGCGGCGAGCTTGCTTCCGCCACTACTGAGGCTGTGAAGGGCCAAGCGGAGGCCTTGCTGGCGAAGTTCCACGTCTTCAGCGCTACGCCCAAGCGAGGTATTGCCAGCCCTACGGCTTCGGGAGGTGGAGCTGACAAGCGCAACCCCACCACAAGTGGCGGCGCTGCCCAAGGGTGATCTCCTCGCGGCTTCTATCCTGTTCCAATTCCTCCAACATGTACCATGCCTCGCGGAGGCGTTTAAACTTGTGTTTGGCATTATGAGAACAATTTGTGGTATGTAATATTTGTTTCTGAATTTCCGAGATTCTGCGGTTTTCCTTCCTATTTGCTTTGTGTTCTACGTTGGCAGGGCCCAGCCCCGCGCATACCTCAGCCGCCGTTAGCCCCGACCGGATCACCAGGATGGGACTAAGCAATGAGGGGCTATATGGCAAGTTAGGCTCCTGAGTCGCGATGCTCAGGAGTCCCCCTTAACGCGCAAACAACAAATAGGGAGGGGGTAGGAGTGGATTTGTCGTTCTACGTCGGCTGGGCCCAGCCCCGCGCATACCTCAACCGCCGTTAGCCTTTCGGAACTAAGGGGTGAGGGGCTACGTGACCAGTTAGGCTCCTGAGTCGCGATGCTCAGGAGTCCCCCTTGACGCTCAAACCTTGGATCTGCTCGGGGAGGGGCGCGCGACGACCAGGTTCGAGGGACCTGGCTGGGTGGCGTGCCCTCGGGTGTGGCCCGGGCATAGCCCCCGTGTCCAGCCCCCTCACACGGTGCTCCCAAGGGGACGCATTGAGATGAGGCTAGGCACTAAGCTCTGGGCTCCCTGAGGTTGGTACAGCCGTGGGCTACCCTCAGTTGTTTATCACCAGCACGGAGCATAGCGCTTCCGTATGTGTACGGGCATAGCCACTCCTCGGCAGTGTCGTCAGCCAGCGCGGAGCATGGTGCTTCCACTGGTACGTGGGAGGGGGCTCCCCTCCGGGAGGATCCCCCGAGCAAGCTCAGCCGCCGCTGATATGCCAGGTCGCAATGCCGTGGACAAGGCCAGGTGGTGAGGGCTGGAGAGCCAGTAAGAGCTCTTGAGTCGCGATGCTCAGGCACCCCCCTTTTAATGTGCAAGCGATTAGCATGAGGGAGAAAAGGGCCTGTGGTAGGCAGTGGACGATAATCATGGAGGGTCAAATATGCAAGGCAAACAACCTAGATAGATGCAGGAAAGATGCATGCCACTGGGTCAGGCCCGAGTGCCTTGGGGATGATGCAGCCCGAGGGGCGCCCCCAACAAGGTAAGCTAAAGACATAAGCAAAAGAGACACATGCCGCAGGGATAGACCCACGCGACCTGGGAATAATGCAGCCCTGGGGGCATTCCCAGCTGAAATGGAACTTGGAAGATGTCACCTGGTATCATTGAAGACGAAGGGATGTTGGAGTAGTTGATGATGCGCGGTGAAGAAGCCAGTCCTCACGAGCTCTCGGAGCCCTGGGCCTCAGGAGGCCCCTCGAGGACCATCTCCACCTCTGCCAGGACTGCACCATGCCTGGCCTCCCTAGCTTCCAGAATGCCTCGCATAAGACGCTGGTGAGCAGGAGCCCTGTTCGGCAGGCCGAAAGGCATGCGAACGTAGCGGTGGGGCAGACCCTCACAACGTCCCACGCGCGAAGGCCAGAAACACTCCTGAGACGCGACTCGATTAAGCCCTGGGCAGTCGATGCAGACGCGTAGCCCGCCATCCTCGCCCCGATGGGGGGCTACGCCGGGCAGGCGGCGGTTGCCGCGCACGACTCTCGATTCCTGCAGCTCCCGAGCGACCTTTCTGATGAACTCCTGAGGGTTGGGCCTTCCTTGCCTCGTGCCTTCTTGAGGAAAACGTGCCATGAAGCACACCTCCACGTGGTGCCCGAGCGCCTCCCTCATGATCTTGGCAAAGTCGGTGGCCCTCCAGGAGGAAGCCCTCGAGCCTTGCCCGAGGAGGGCGCGCCTTCCTATGCGACAGAGGGAGGTGCCCCTTGGACGGGCGCGGATCCTGGCGTCGTGCCACCGGAGGTGCCTGCCTCCTGTGGCCTCGGGCCAGGTGATGTCTTCTTCTTCTTGGGAGCCGCCTCGGGAAGGTTCCCGCTCTTGCGATCTGGGTCCTCGATTGATGCAGCTTGGAAGGCACGCTTGAGAGAGCACACTACATATTTCTCCTCACAGGGGACTGTGGTGACACCGCCGCTTCCCGGCATCTTGAGGATATTGTAGCCATGGTGAGTCACTGCCATGAACTTGGCCAGGACTGGATACCTGAGGATGGCATTGTACGGCAGGCGAATGTGGGCAACGTCGAAGTCGATGAGCTCGGTACGGTAGTTCTTGCAATGTACAAAGGTGACAGGGAGGTGGACCTGCCCTATCGGGGTGGTGGAAGCATCAGTGACTCCTGAAAAGGGCTTGGTTGGCTGAAGCTGATCATATGGCACTTGGAGATTGTTGAATGTCTCGACAGACAAAGCGTTGAGCCCTGCGCCGCCATCGATGAGGGTCCTGGTGACCTGCACATTACTGATAACTGGGGAACAGAGCATTGGAAGGACCCCAGCTGTCGCTGCACACCTGAGTTGATCCGCAGAGCTGAACGTGATGGCACACGTGGACCACCTGAGAGGGTGCGAGGCCTCGAGCTTTGGGAGGACTGCATTCACCTCGCGAACAAACTGTTTGAAGATGTGCTGAGAGGCTGGGGCCTGTGTGCCGCCCAAGATGCAAGCAATAGCACGCGGCTCCTGGAAGCCCCCAGCCCCCTCGTCCTGATGCTGGTCTTCATTCCTCTTTGGTGGTGGTGGTAGAGGAGGAAGGCATGCGTTGCCCTGCGAGCGATCCCCACGAGGCTGATCCCTCCAGGACCCCTCGCGAGGCTGGTCCTGCCAGCGGTCCTCACGAGGCCGATCACGTCACCCTTGGCGAGGGCCACGGTCTTCCCATCGTCCTCCACCTCTTCCTCCACCTTGGCCATAGCCCCGATCGCCACGCTCGGGACGTCGGCCGACACGCCCTTCTCGCATAGCCCTAAGCTCTTGACATTCGTTGGTGTTGTGGGTGTGGAGGTCATGGTACACGCAGTACCGGCTGCCCTTGGACGACTCCGGCTGGTCCCTGCCACGCTTCGTGTCTGGCTCTGCTGCGAGCACAACTGCTCCTTTGCGCTTCACATCCTTAGCCTTGGACTTCTTCTCTTCAGGGTCAGCGGCCGGGATCTTGAGAAGGGAGAGGCGTCCCTCCTCAGCCCTTGTGCACTTGGTCACCAGGTTGAACAGCTCCAGAGACGTGCACAGGTCTTCGTGGATTGCCAGTTCTCCTTCATCTTGATGTCACGGACGCCATCAGAGAAGGCTGAGATGATGGCCTCCTCAGTCACCTTGGGAATCTTGAGGCAAGCGTTGTTGAAGCGCTGGATGTACTTCTACAGGGTCTCTCCTGGTTGCTGCTTGATGCGGCGCAAGTCACTCATGACTAGGGGTCGGTCGCGAGTGCCCTGGAAGTTGGCGCTGAAGCGGGTGCGAATCTCGTCCCAAGAGGAGATCGTGCTGGGAGGCAGGTTCAGGAGCCAGGTGCGGGCACCGTCCTTGAGCACCATGGGTAACAAGTTTGCCATGACTTTTTCATCTCTGTTAGCCGCTTCGATGCCCAGCTTGTAGAGCTGCAGGAACTCCGCGGGGTTGGCAGTACCGTCGTAGCAGGGAGGCAGATCTGGCTTGAACTTGCCCGGCCAGACGAGGCTACGCAGCTCGGTGATGAAGGTGCGACAGCCCGCGGTGGCCATCGGAGCCCTTTGCTGACGTGGGGCTTGATCCTGGCGGTCCCCACGTGCTGCCTCTAGGGGCAGTGTGGGGTCTTGACGCGCTGGCACAGGAATGTGATCATGGCGCATCGGTGCAGGGAGCACGCGAGCGCCTCCTTGGGGGCGAGGGATTTCTTGGCAGCTCCTTTCTTGTCGCGCGGGCGTCGAACGCGGTGGGTCTCGTCCAGGGGCCGCACACCTTGGAGCCAGGGCGCCTTCTTGGGGAGGAGGCAACGGAGGCACCTCCGGAGCTGCATTACCCGCACAGGACGGAGGGCGAGGAACCGAGAGGGATGGTGCAGGAGAGCCCCCTGCGGCACTGACGAGCTCGGTGATGCGAGCTAGCCACTCTTCGTAGAGGTCGTCGACGAGACATTAGTGCAGGAGCTCACGTGCTAGGAGCAATGCGGCGTGCGCGTCCGTAGGAGCGCGGCGGGCAAGCGACGACGAACCAGCTGGAGTCAGCGACGGGGTGGCGGTGCGGCCTTCCCGCCGCACCGAGGGATGCAGCGACAACACCTGCTGCTTGTTTCCCGCCGGGCTGGTGGCGGCGTGGGTGGCAGGCGACGGGGAACAACGGGGAGGCCCACCGACAGGAGCCGTCTGGGCGACGTGGGCGGCGAGAGCAGCCCGACGCTCGGCACGAGCTCGATGGGCGTCAGCCATGGATGCGACGAGCGATCGAACGCGGAACAACGGAGGAAAGATTCCGGCGCACCCCTACCTGGCGCGCCAAATGTCGAATGTGGGGTTCCGGCAAAACCCTTAAGGTTCAAACTCTCGGGTGCGCGCGAAGATCTCTCCCCTACCGATCGTCGTTCAAACGCCTCGCTGAGAATCTAAGCTAACCAGACGAACAACACAAGGGACACGAGGTTTATATTGGTTCAGGCCACCATTGTGGTGTAATACCCTAATCCAGTGTTTGGTGTGTGGATTGCCTCAGGGGCTGATGATGAACAGTGCAGAGAAAGAACAACCTCGCGAGGGTTGTTCTTGTGGAGGTGTGGATGAACTGAACCTACCCTTATCCTTTGCTGGCTAGCCCTATATATAGAGGCCCTAGCCCTCCTCCCAAATATTGAGCGGGAAGGGTACCAACAACGGCCATTTTGAAGGGGAACATCTAGTACAACTTATCCTGAGTAAAGTTGGTCTTCGACTGCCAAAGGCACTGGCGATGACGCCGTCTTGGGCTCCATGGTGACCTCCATCCTGCCGCTCTGCTGGTCTTGGTCTCGTTGCGCTGAAATGGTAGCCTTTGCCTGATGCCTCGGTCTGTGCTTGCCCCCTTTGCACCAAAGAGGAAACAAGGACACTACACAGGCCGGCGCCCGCCTGGTCTCGATCGTCATGTCTTGCGTCATGGGCACCTCGCAAGGTACCCCTGCCTAGATATCTCCGCCTCCTTGCGAGCCTGCCTGGTGAGGCCGCTCCTGAGGAAGCCTTCTGTCGTCTGCCCCGCGAGGCTTGGACCCTCGCGAGGGTCTTGAGCTTGAGTCGATGAAGATGGGCCATACTGGGCCACCACTTGAGCCATGCCGTAGGCCGCAGGCAGGCAAGTCTGGGGACCCCCATTCCCAGAATGCCGACATCGGATCCATGCCCTATGGCAGGATACGTGACTTGTTCTCTGGGCATCCTGCTTCATCTTTTCATAGTAGGGGTCGATGATGGCCGAGGAGAGTTCAACCAGGGAGTCCTTCTTTGTGCTGCCCCAGACCTTGTAGTGCTCACGGATTTTGACAAGGTTCTTGCAGGCCAAGCTCGTAACCCTGATCGCTTTTACATCGTTGGTGGTTTCCACTGTAGCAAACTCGAGTGCAGTACAGCCGCGGGGCAGGCGCTCCATGTCATCCTTTCGGATGCTGACGGTGACGAGCTTGAGGTGGTTCAGTCGTGGTAGAAAAGAGCAGGCGCGTCATTAATGGGAGGGGGATGGCAGTTCATGAACTTGGCGAGGCGCAGAGTGGGCACAAAGCGGAGTACAGACATTAGCAGCGAGCGCATATGCCATCATTAAAACTGAGCTCCTCGAGCTGATCTATGGTGGGGGATCGGAACCACTCATCAAGCTTGGCTCGGTCCTTGCCATTTGAACGTAACTTGCCCGTAATAAGGCCTCTGATTGGGCCATGGTGACTGCTGAGGATCTGGGAGAACGCATCCAATCTTTTGCGATAGCCATGGCAGAGCTCGTGGGTGTCGAGGAGGTCGACAGGGACGAGGAGCCATAGGGGGTGCCACTGCCGGGAAAGGGCGTTGTCCTCGCCCCATATTTGATTGGGAGGAGGGATATGATGACTCTCAACATATCATCGGGGAGGTTGCTGATGAAGTCTAGGCCTGCTGGAGTCACTTGCAGTTCTTTCTCGACCCACCTCTGCTTGTTGGCAGCCTCATTCTCCACCTCGTCGGCGGCGATGGAAACCTTTGTCCCCATATTCACGCCGTGCTCCAGTGCGGGTGAATAGAGAGGATTGTGTGTGTGGCGAGGATGGGGGGAGGGGCGGGGGGTGCGGCCGCTCGGGCACGCTAATACAGACCAGTGGGAGCGAGGTGGGCGGCGGTCAAAGGCTGTCTTGCTTCCCAGTGAGAACGACTGCTTAATCTATGAATGAAATAGTGCTAGCGATTTTTAGCTACATATTTTGACAAATCGCAGTGTTACAAGGTTGACAAATGGCAATGTTACTAGATCAACAAATGTCAATCTTTCCAGTTTGACAAATGGCAACATACCCAATATGACAGATGCAAATCTTACCAAATTGTTTGTACATGCACACGGGTCATCCAAAACAACCGTTTGCATTGAAGGGATGTACAAATCCTGCTTGGCACATTTTTTCTTGACTTAGCGCCGAAGTCTGGCTTTGCATAAGATATTCAATCTGAACTGTTTGCGTTGAAGAGATGCACAAATCCTGCGTTGAACAGCTCGCATGCTTCCCATGATAGCATGCCAAGTTTCATGAATTTCAGAAGAGTTTTGGATTTACTAGAATTTAAAAAGCAGGTATCTCAGTGTTTGCGGCCGAGTGATGGTGGCAGGGTGTTTGACATTCATTCTCATTTCTTGCATGGGACATAAGCATGCAACCAAGGACACAAATTTGAATTTTCAACCAATTTATATGCATTAGAGCATGTGCATGTAGTTCAAATTTGAATTATGCACATAAATGCATTAAAAACTCAATTAATGTATAAAAATGTCCAAACGAACCCCGAAAAATTCCAAATTTTAACACAACACTCCTGTTGTTCTACGTTGACAATAGAGAAAATATTGAAAGCAATAACAGGCAACAGACATCGTTTCGTCCCCAAAGGTGGCATGTTCCCTACCGAAACCATCAGGCTTGTTGTGAGAAGCTCTGGTTTTGAGAAGCTTATACCCAAACCTGCCCCAAATGGGACAAAAAAATTACCACGGCATGTTGATGCCGCTCCATGATAGCATGCCAAGTTTCATGAATTTGAAACGAGTTTTGGATTTACTAGAATTTAAAAAGCAGGTATCTCAATGTTTGCGGCCGAGTGATGGTGGCAGGGTGTTTGACATTCATTCCCATTTCTTGCGTGGGACCTAAGCATGCAACCAAGGACACGGATTTGAATTTTTAACCATTTTATATGCATTAGAGCATGTGCCTGTAGTTCAAATTTGAATTATGCACATAAATGCATTGAAAACTCAGTTAATGTATAAAAATGTCCAAACGAACCCCAAAAAATTCCAAATTTTAACACAACACTCCTGTTGTTCTATGTTGACACTAGAGAAAAAATTGAAAGCAATATAAAGCAACGGATATCGTTTCATCCCCAAAGGTGGCACGTTCCCTACCGAAACCATCAGGCTCTTGTTGTGAGAAGCTTTGGTTTGTGAGAAGCTTATACCCAAACCTGCCCCATATGGGACAAAAAATTTACCATGACATGTTCATGCCTCTCCATGATAGCATGCCAAGTTTCATGAATTTTAGAAGAGTTTTGGATTTACTAGAATTTAAAAAGCAGGTATCTCAATGTTTGCGGCCGATTGACGGTGGCAGGGTGTTTGACATTCATTCCCATTTCTTGCATGGGACCTAAGCATGCAACCAAGGACACATATTTGAATTTTCAACCAATTTATATGCATTAGAGCATGTGCCTATAGTTCAATTTTGAATTATGCACATAAATGCATCGAAAACTCAATTAATGTATAAAATGTCCAAACGAACCCCGAAAAAATCCTAAAACTAACACAACACTAATGTTGTTATATGTTGTCACTAGAAAAAATTGAAATCAAGAAGAGGCAACGGATATTGCTTTGTCGAGAAAGGTGAAACGTTACCTACCGTAACCATGAGGCTTGTTATGAGAAGCTCTGATTTAAGAGAAGCTTATATACCCCAACCTGCCCCAAATGGGACAATATTTTTAACATTGCATTTTGATGCCGTTCCATGCTAGCGTGTCAAGTTTCATAAATTTTAGACATGTTAAAAAACCATGTATCTCAATGTTAGTGGCCGAGCGACAATGGCAAGGTGTTTGGCATTCATTCTCATTTCTTGCATGGGACTTAAGCATGTAAGCCAGGACACACATTCCAATTTTGAACCACTTTATATGCACTGGAGCATGTGCATGCAGTTCAAATTTGAATTATGCACATGAATGCGTAGAAAACTTAGTTAATGTATAAAAATATCCAAGCGAACCCCGAAAAATCCCAAAAAATGACACAACACTCGTGTTGTTCTATGCTGGGACGAGAAAAATTTAGAAAGTAAGAAGAGGCAACAGATATCGTTTGTCCCACAAGGTGGCATGTTCCCTACCGAAACCATGAGGCTTGTTGTGAGAGAAGCTCCGGTTTGCGAGAAGCTTATACCCAAACCTGCCCCAAATGGGAAAATATTTTTACCACGGCATGTCGACATGTCAAGTTTCATGAATTTCAGCCAAGTTTTCGATTTACTAGAATTTTAAACCATGTATCTCAATGTTGGCAGCCGAGCGACAGTGTCAAGGTGTTTGACATTCATTCTCATTTCTTGAATGTGACCTAAACTTGCAACCAAGGACAAACATTTGATTTTCAACCCGTTTTTATGGACTGGAGCATGTGCATGTAGTTCAATTTTGAATTATGCACATAAATGCCTAGAAAACTCAGCTAATGTATAAAAATGTCCAAACGATCCCCGAAAAAAATCCGAAAATTGCACAACACTCCTGTTGTTCTATGTTGACACGAGAAAAAATTTGAAAGTAAGAAGAGGTAACAGATATCGTTTCATCCCCCAAGGTGGCACATTCCCTACCGAAACCATCAGGCTTATTGTGAGAGAAGCTCTGGTTTGCGTGAAGCTTATGTTGGGAAACGTAGCATGCAATTTCAAAAAAATTCCTATGCTCATGCAAGATCTATCTAGGAGATGCATAGCAACGAGAGGGGGAGAGTGTGTCCACATACCCTCGTAGACCGAAAGTGGAAGCTTTAACTTAATGCGGTTGATGTAGTCAAACATTTTCTCGAATCAAGCGATCAAGTACCGAACGTACGACACCTCTGAGTTTTGCACACGTTTAGCTCGATGACGTCCCTCGAACTCTTGATCCAGTAGAGGCACGAAGCAGTCGATGAGTTCCGTCAGCATGACGGCGTGATGATGGTGTTGGTGATGTGATCCGTGCAGGGCTTAGCCTAAGCACTACGATAATATGGCCTGAGTAAACGATTGAGGGGGGCACGACACATGGCTGAGAAACAACTATTATGCTTTGGGGTGCCCCTGCCCCCGTATATAAAGGAGGAGAGGTGATGTGGAGCATCCCACGGTCATCCCCATGGATGCATCTACATCTCCTACGACACCACTTGGACCAACAACAAGAGCTCGAGCAAAGGCTATCGAAGATAAGGTGAACTCGCTCCTCTCCGAACTACCACTCTTTACACATGAGACATGGCTACTACCTCAAGCGAAAACACTATGTGTGATCAGGTACTTGGAGGAAGGCCACGGTGCAGCTGCATCCAACGGACAAGACGGCGAGGACACCAAGCATAAGGGACAAGAAGAAGAGCTGCCGAAGAAACTCCAGCCATCGGACGGCCGGAGGATGTCGGCCGTCCGACGCCTGAAGCTCCAGCCACCGGACGACCGTTCGGGACCGGATGTTCGGTGCCTGAAGCCCCAGCCGGCCCAAGTCCCAGCCATCGCCAGCTACAGCGAGCGGACATCCGTACAGGACCGTATGACCGGCCACACCTCCCAACGTGCGGATGTCTAGCCTCCACCGGACCACCAGCACCACCACACCCGAACCAAATTAGCGGAAATCTGATGCGATCGAACGATTGGTGACCGGATGTCCGGAGGCGATCAGACGACCGGCGACTGGACGACCGGCCATCTCCGAACGTCCGGTGTCACTTCAACAGAATGAAATTAGCGGAAGTCCGAACCTTACCGGATGTCCGGACCCTTGCGAGCCACCGGACGACCAGTAAGGACCGGACGTCCGCTGCCTATCTATGGCCGATGCCCATGTACCCTTTCACCTCGCCCCCCATTTGCACTTAGACTATAAATAGACCTCCTCCTCCTCCTAGTTAGGGCAGCAATGTGATAGCTCATATTAGAGATAGAGCTTTGCTCATCCACTTGGTTACTTCTCCATCAGAGTTCACGACCTCTTCAGAGAAGATCCCCCAAGCGGATTCAAGACCCCTTTATGGGAAGACCCCCTCAAGACCTCCTCACAGAGAAGAACTACCGCCACTTGTATCGTCCCTTCTTGGATTCGGATCGTGTATCTCTTTGTGTTTTGAGGATCTAGCATATGTGTGACCGTTGTTGGTTGAGTTATTTCTCTCGTGTTCTTCGCAAAATCCCCTCCAATCATGAAAGATCGGGCATCTAGGGTTCTACCCTACATCATCTTGGTATCATGAGCCACGTTGATCACATATTTGGAGCCTCTACCCTTTGTTTTCTAGCTTGATTTTATTGTGTTCTTCCCCAATTTCGAATATCCCCACCAAAAATAGCCCCAATTTTTATTTTTGTGATTTGTTGGTGTGGTGAAGTTTTGTTGGATTTGATCCATGGATTTGCTTTGCCATGAGTGGATCTAGCTTTCCCTCATCATCTCCACTATTTCCATCCACAAAATCGCTCGGATTTGACCAATTTTGCCACCTCCACCTCAAACCCTAGTTGTTCATCCCGTGCCCGAAATCACTCAGGCACCGGACGTCTGCTGGATACTGGACGTCCGACGACCGGATGACCACTGCACCACCGGATGTCCACTGTTTCCTGACGAAACTGAAAAGTTCAGTTCGGCCACCACCACTTCTCCACTTTCACCACCGCATACGAACTCCGATACCTCCACCGTTTTCCACAAGCACCACCATCGCTTACCAGGTATCAACTCTGACAATTTTGACACATTTTGGTCTTTGAGAATTTGGGTTGTGGTTCCCGTGTCCTATTGTGTTTTGGCTATATAGGTACAGTTCGACATCAACATCACCACCGCTCATCTTCGCCAAGGACTCGTCATCGACAACAACCGTTCGACAATTTTGACACCTTCAACCATAAGCAAGGACGGTAACCTTGACGACTTCTTTGTCTCTTGCCATTGCATTGATAACCACCATATCCCATTTTTGCGTTGCTTCCCCATCAAGAATAGCCTTTGAGTGTTGCCGGCAACGTAACTTGTGCACATTAGTAATCATACTTCCCGTAGCATACATACCATATCATCGTGGTGCATATCTTGCTATCATCTCTTGTGTCACAAGGTTGTCATCGCATACACAATTGCTATCTTGGTTCGTCAAGTTTTTCATGAGAAAAGAGCTCAAAAGAGAAAGAGCCAAACAAGATTTTAAGCAAAAGGGAAAGATAAGGAAAGAGCTTATAAGGAAGAACCATAGCATCATACTACATTAAGATTGTCATACTCGATCATCTTGGATCATATCACTGGAATACCATACATATAGCATACTTGGGATAGAAGTCGTTGCATTTTTGCTTAGTAGGTTGTGCACAAGTTTCGTATCTGCCTATTGTGCAATCGTGCTAGCATCTCTCCAATGTTGTGCAACAAGAGCATTTTTGTGGATTCCACATTTTGGCTCATTCCTTGGTTGCATGACCCCACTTATCTATTTGCGCGTGTGTTTCCGTGTACTATATCTTGTTGTTGGTGAACTTATTGCATTTGCAAATTTGTGAATCTTTTCCAACATTATTTAGGCTCACTAACAATTGCATCAAATTTTGTGCCACCATCCTAATCGAGCTCCACCATAAGCTTTTACTTATGTAGGTGTGAGAACCGACAAGAATTGGTACCAATTGTGCTATTTCCTTGTTCCATATTTGAGTGATCGATACGTCTCCAACGTATCTATAATTTATGAAGTATTGATGCCATGTTTACAATAGTTTTATATGATTTTTGTATGATTTGATTAGAACTAACCCGGACTGACTCTATTTTTAGCAGAACTACCATGGTGTTGTTTTTGTGCAGAAATAGAAGTTCTCGGAATGCGCTGAAAATCAATGGAGCTTTTTTTGGAAAATATAAAAAATAATGGAATGAAAAGTTACAAGAGGGGAGTCCCGTGAGCCCCACGAGGGTGGAGGGCGCGCCCACCCCCTGCGGTGCGCCCCCTGCCTCGTGGACTCTCCGTGGGGGCCCTTGACTTGTTCTCGATGCCAACCTCTCCTATAAATACCCAAACCTCCAGAAAATAACCTAGATCGGTTGTTCCGCCGCCGAAAGCCTATGTAGCCACAAGAAATCAATCTAGGCCTCTCTGGCACCCTGCCGGAGGGGGCCATCATCACCGAAGGCCATGGGGAAGGACCTCGGAGAGGCCATCATCGCCATGGAGGCCAAGGACCAGAGGGAGAACCTCTCCCCATCCAGGGGGATGCCATGGAGGAGGAAGGACAAGGGGGAGAACCCTTCTCCTCTCTCTCTCGGTGGCGCCGGAGTGCCATCGGGAGGGGAATCATCGCCGTGGTGATCGTCTTCATCAACATCACCATCCTCATCTCTTTTATGCGGTCCACTCTCTCGCACCCCCTGTAATCCCTACTTTAACATGGTGCTTTATGCCACATATTATGATCCAATGATGTGTTGCCATCCTATGATGTTTTGAGTAGATATCCTTTGTCTTTGGGTTGATTGATGATCTAGATTGGTATGAGTTGTATGTTTTATTTTGGTGATGTCCTATTTTGCCCTCCGTGTCGCGCAAGCATGAGGGATACCCGCTGTAGGGTGTTGCAATACACTCATGATTCGCTTATAGTGGGTTGCTTGAGTGACATAAGCATAAACCCGAGTAAGGGGGTTGTTGCGTATGGGATAAAGGGGACTTGATATGTTAATGCTATGGTTGGACTTTACCTTAGTGATCTTTAGTAGTTGTGGATGCTTGCTAGAGTCCCAATCATAAGTGCATATGATCCAAGAAGAGAAAATATGTTAGCTTATGCCTCTCCCTCATATGAAATTGCAATGACGACTACCGGTCTTGTTAACAATTGCCTAGGACAATTTCGCACACCGACCCATCATTATTCCACACTCGCTATTTATAATATTTAGTAATGTATTCTAAATTTATGATAACAACACCTACTTTTATATTTTAGCTCTCTGATATCATGCAAAGCTATCCTCTTCATACCCACAACATAGTTTTATTTCTTGTTTCTAGTTGGAAGCAAACGTTCGGTGTACGTAGAGTCGTATCAGTGGCAGATAGGACTTGAGAGAATATCGATCTTACCATTAGCTCCTTGTGGGTTCGGCACTCCATACTTATCACTTCCACCTTTGGGAATTGCTATGATGATTCCCTGCACTTGGGGATTATCAAGCTCTTTTCTGGTGCCGTTGCTGGGGAGCAGTAGCGTGGGGTTGATATTCTCGTGTGTGCTTGTTTGCTTTCTTTACTAAGTAGTTATGTTTTGCTTAGTTTTCGGTGAAACAAACAAAAAAATTAAGAAAAATGAAAATACAAAAAGATTCACTTGCCTCATATGCCTAAAAAGTTTTTCAAAAAGAGAAGTGATTGGAAAGTTATGCATTGAAGAAGTGAGGGTCGACCTTGAACACTTGTGTTCATGATCAAGGAAACAATGTAAACATTTTCATGGAAGTTTCTCTGTAAATAATTATCCCCTTGTATATATTTATTTTATTATAAAAATAATGTGCCAAGCTTTGGTTCTAGGATGATTAGATTGCTTGTTTACTATATGGAGTACAAAAACAGAAACTTTGGCTGTAACGCGTGAATTTACATTTTTTACTGGAAAGTCAAATGGGTCTGAAACTTTTTTCACATTACTTCTATACAAATTGTTTAAATTTTCTTATTTGTTTTAGAACTTTTGGAGTTACAGAAGTATACAAAATTTTCAGATTACTACAGACTGTCCTATTTTTGACAAATTCTGTTTTCTATGTGTTGTTCGCTTATTTTGATGAATCTATGGGTAGTATTGGTGGGTCTGAACCATGGTGAAGTTGGAATACAGTAGATATAATGCTAATATGAAATTGGAATGAGTTTACAACAGTACCTAAAGGTAGTGATTTGCTTTAGTATACTAACGGATCTCACAAAGTTTTGGTTAAGTTTTGTGTGGATGAAGTGTTCGAGGAACGAGGAGTTACCGATGTGACAAGAATAAAGGGAGGCAAGAGTTCAAGCTTGGGGATGCCCCATGCACCCCAAGTAAATATTCTGAGGATACTCAAGCATCTAAGCTTGGGGATGCACCGGTTGGCATCCCATCTTTCTTCTTCAACAATTATCGGTATACTTTGGTTTTTATTTTGTTCACATGATTTGTGTCATTTGTGTTTTTCTTTTTCTTTAAGAACCATGCTAGTATGAGTTAGCCCTTCATCGATTTATAGAATTCTTCATGTGGTTCACTTATATCTTTTGAGTATGACCTTATAGAATGCTCTTTATGCTTCAGTTAAATCTTTTGAGTATGGTTTTATAGAATGCTTCGTGTGCTTCACTTATATATTTTGAGCTTGGATATTGGTTATTCTATATTAATTGTAGAATGCTCCATGAACTTCACTTATATATTTTGGAGTATGAATAATACTATCATCTAAAGTGGGCTTGGAAGAATGTCAACTTTAGGAATTAGTGATCCCACTATTTTGGAGCGTGTTGAATCTTAGTGTGATATTTATGAAAGTGGATTTGGAAGAGAGTCAAATTTAGTTAGTAATGATTCCACTATTTCGGAAGAGGCTCCAATTGATTATGAGAGCAAAGTTGCTACCTATGATGACATGTATGCTATAAGGGAATATGTTAACCATGAAACTTTTCATCATCATTTTAATTTTCAATTGGATTGTGCCTCACATGACAGTTATTTTGTTGAGTTTGCCCCCACTATTCCGAATGAGAAGAATTTTTCTTATGTGGAGAATAGTAAAATTTCTATGCTTGTAGATCATGAAAAGAATGCTTTATGTGTTGGTTAAATTGTTGAATTCATTCATGATGCTACTGAAAATTATTATAAGGGAGAAATACATGCTTGTAGGAGTTGCAATAATATCAAGTTTCCTCTCTATGAGCTTAAAGTTTAGAAGTTATACTTGTTTTGCCTTCCTATGCTAGTTGATCCTTGTTCCTATAAATTCTGTGCTCACAAAATCCCTAGGCATAGGAAGTGGGTTAGATTTAAATGTGCTAGTCATATTCTTAATGATGCTCTCTTTATGTTTCAATTCTTATCTTTCATGTGAGCGTCATTGAAATCATCATGCCTAGCTAAAAGACATTAAAGAAAAGCACTTGTTGGGAGACAACCCAATATTTACCTTACTGTTTTTGTGTGTTCACATGATTTTTTCGAGAAAAAATAGTAGGGAAGGCCCCCACGGTAACTCTGATTTTCATTAATAAGACGGAACAGTTACAGATGGATGTACATGGTGGAGGAGTAAAGAGAAAACAAAATGTCTACAAATAATCTGGCCAACTTTGCATACCCTCCTTCAATCCAGGTTTTGCTTTCTTTATGATCATGCTGAAGTGTTCCTTGAATGTGGCTATACAGTATGCCATATTCTTGTTCTTGTGATCAAATATGATGCTATTCGTGTGCTTCCATAGACTCCAGCACCTAGCAATCAGGCATTCTTTAAAATAACTAGAGGTATTCTGCTTCCTACCCTCCAGGAGCATTTCTGTGAGGTTATAATCAGTATCCCATTGATAACCAATGTTCATCCAGAAATTTTGGCTGAAATCACAGCTAAAGAAAAGGTGCATTAGATGTTCATTAGGCTCATCATCACATAACACACATTTTCTTGTCTCAATGTAGAAATTCTTCCTGTTAAGTAGGTCTCTAGTATTCAATCTGTCTTGTAACAGAAGCCAGAAGAAGAATTTCTGCTTGGGAAGGGTACATGACTTCCATATCCATTGATAGGGTTTAGGAGGATTAGTAGGATTTCCCATGAATTCCAGATATATTCTCTTATTAGAGTACTTAGTGCCACCCCAATAAAATTTCCATGTGTCTGGTAAGAGCTGGTTATCTCTGCTATTGATCAGATCTCTGAGATTGTTACTCTGTTGCACTGCAATGGAAGACACAGGCAAGTGAAACATATCATAAAAATCATTGTCCTCCATGTTGCTGGCAGATGCTAGAGTGATGTCTACATTTTTTGCATAAGAATATAGCTGAGGCATTGTGTGGGATAGAGTATGAGAGCACCATTTATCTAACCATAGCTTTATTGTATTTCCACTACCATCATAGCATATAGTCATGTCTTTAAACTCTTGCAAAATAGAGCAACAATCCCTCCACCAAAAAGATCCCACCTCAGTAAGGAAATTTGGTACCTCATCATTGCCATAGTAATTGCTCCAGATAAGATTAACCCAGGCAAAATCATGCTTGTTAAAAAAATTGAAAAGGAATTTCGTAAGCAGAGTTTTGTTTTGTATTCTCAGATCTAGCACTCCCAGCCCCCCTGCTTTTTTTGGCAAACAAACATTATCCCATTTGACAAGGCAGTTTCCTTTTTTGTTGATGCCTTTGCCATACCAAAGAAAATTTCTACCAGATTTTTCAAAGTGGTCCAATATGGTGAAAGGGACTCTGATGCAGCACATAGCAAATATGGTAAGAGCAGCAACTATGGATTTGAGATGAACAAGTCTCCCAGAATAAGACATCATGGAAGCCATACCAGATAGTCTGTGATCAAGCCTAGATACCATGGGCATTAGATCAGATACTTTGGCCTGGTTGATCCCATTGGAAGACCAATATATGTGAATGTCATGGCTTCTTTTCTGCAGTTAGAGGAATCAGCCAGTTCCTGAGCTTTATCATCAGAGATATTGATTAGCACCATAGAAGATTTACTATACTTTATTACAAGCCCTATGAATTTGGAAAAGTTATTTAGGATCTCAATGAATCTCCTAATATGTTCCTCATCAGCAGGGAGGATAATTAGGGTATCATCAACATACTGTATGATGGGATATCATTCAGTATAGTTGGTCTCAATAGGTAAGGATAGAGTTCCATTTCTCCATGCTTCATTGACCATAATTTGCAATAATTCTCCAACCAGAACATACATCAAAGGGGAAATGGATCTCCTTGTCTGACACCACATTTGCATTGGATGCACTTACCCGAAACACCATTGAGGATGAAAGAGGTAGTGGCTGTAGATAGAATAGATGTGCCCCATCTAATCCATTTGTTGCTGAAACCCAGGTGCTTCATCATGAATAAAATGGCCATGTAGTTGACCTTGTCAAATGCCTTTACAAAGTCAATCTTGAATATAATGATTTCTTTCTTAGATTTGTGGCACATATGTATGTATTCAAAACTCCATGCAAGGCAGTCCTGAATATTTCTGGTTTTAATAAAGCCATATTGATTCTTGCTAATTCTAGATATAATAATCTGTTGTGCTCTGTTAGCAAGTAGGTTAGTAAGCATTTTGATAGGCATACTTACTAGGGATATAGGCCTATAATCATCAGGAGTTTCAGGATTATCATTCTTGGGTATCAGAGTTATGTAGGCAGTGTTAACAGGTGCCAGTGCAACATTTTCATTGTGGAAATCATTGATGAACTTATAGAAGTAATGCTTGATGACGTGCCAACATTTCTTCATAAATAGGCCATTAAAACCATCAGGCCCAGGAGATTTGTCATTGGGCATTTTATTGATAATATCATCAATTTCTTCATTGGAAAAAGGCCTGTCAAGGTTAGGGAGGTCATCATGCATGGCTAGATGGGATATATCAAAGTTCTGTATGCAGTTGACTTCAGTACCAATCCTATCCTTCAATGATGCCCAAAGTATAGCAGCTTTATGGTCATGATCAAATATTTGTTGTCCATTGTAACATCCCAATTTTCAATTTGGATGTTATACATAGATCATCATATGCATATCATATTTATTCTTGCATTTGGTTGAGATCCTAGAAATCATAAGCAACTCAAGGACCCAAGGAGAGAGTTGGAGGTTTCACAAAATTCATATTTGAATTTATTTCAATTGAAGAAAGGATCAATTTGATTTTATTATTTTCTCTCCAATAATAAAAATATATGAGAGAAGATAATATGACTTCTTCAACCTGAGAGAAGTATGGGAGAAAGAATTTTAAAATCAAATTATGATTTTATTGGTATTTTATTCGCTATTTATTGAATTTGTAAAATACTGCATCTTTGAAAATTGCATCTTAGTCAAGAAAAATGTTCATCTTGTCCTAAATATTAGGTTTTGACGGTGAAAATTGTTTCTGGAATTTTTTTGAATTTTTTTATATTTTATAAGGATTTTTTTTCTATCGGGTGAAATTAATTTTTTTAAAAGTTCTTTCCCGCCCGACTGGGCCGAAGGCCCAGTCGAGTAGGCCGGCCCGCACCGTGCCACTGCCATCCCCAAGTCCGGCCGGGACACGGGAGAGCCGCCGTCGCCGCCCGGGACTCCTCCCGAGGCCGAGCCATCCCTCCTTTAAATAGCGCCACCCCGGGCCCCCCCGGACCCCGTTCGCGCTGCCGCCACCGCCTCCTGTCGCTGCCGCAAGCCCTGCCGCCTGCCGCCGTCGCGGAGCCGCCGCAGGAGCTCGCCGCCGCCCATGCAAGCCATCGCCTGCCGCCGCCACCGTCTCGCTGGAATCCACCGCCGACCTCGCCGGTTTTTAGGTAAAAACCTAGATCGGTTTTATTAGGGTTTTGTTGGTTTCTTTTTGTTTAGCCGGTTCGTTTACTTAGATCGGTTTTTCGTTCGGTTTATTTATTTGACGAACATTCATTCGTTCGTTATAACGAATGATTTTCGCCGGTTAAGTTTAGATAGCGAATGTTCGCGCCGTAGGATTTTTCTTTTTAGTTTATTTTTCTTCTAGGGGCCTATCCGCGAATAGTTTTATCGTGATTTAGCCCCTGATCTTTAAACTAGCGTAACTTTTTACTCGTTTATCCAAATTAGATGAAACCAGCGCCTAAATCTTCGTATCGTTCTGTTCTTTCTAGTTAACCAACTTGAACATGATTTTGGTACTGTAAAATTTGAGTTTAGTCCAGTTTAGTAAATGATCTTGTTTTGTTCATATTTTGATTTTCATTGCTCCGTTTGAGTTGAATCTTTTTGCAAATCATAGCTAATCACATGTACCTACTGTTAAGATCTAATCCACATGATACTATTGCTGTTAGGTTTGACTTTTGTTAGTTTAAGTTGTTTGCTTGTTTCGTGTTTGATTTGGATCTTTTCTCGATTTTTCTCGTGTTTCGTTTGAGTGATTGCTTATGTATGCTATTGTTTGTCTATGCTAGATTACCCAGAGTGCGAAGCTTGTTACTACGAATTTCTAGAGTTTGCAGATCGTTAGCAAAGAAAATTACACTTTGATCATACTCTTTTATACCCAGTTTTTACTATGCATTAGTTTTGCCCCTCAAATATTTGCATGAGTAGGATTGGGAACATCTAGTTTTGGTTGTAGTACTTGAGGTAGGAACCTAATACCTTTTGATCACCCCGGGAATATACGTTATGCTTAGTATTGCTGAGCCATGCTCATAGACGGGGATTGGATCATGATTAACACATGGAAGTTTGAGAGTTATTTAATCAGGGATAACATTAAGGTGACAACTTTAATATACATCTGGGTGGATTGGTTGAGGCACCTGGGGAACCCAGTGTTGCCTATTTTTGGAAATCCCAGAGTACCTGTGTGATTATCCTATGGAATTCCACCCAGGCTCAAAGGGATCATAAGATTATTCATGCTAGAAACTTTCGTGTGCAGCCACAAGCCATTATGGGCTCTGGCATAGTTGAGTAAGTTGCATGAGCTCTTGAAGAGGTGGACTAGCAGATGTAGGGGAAAGTAGGTGTATCGGTCCGCCCGGAGTAGAGAGTTAATGCTTCAGAAAGGCTATGTTTCGATCATCCGATCATGGATGTGGTCGAGTCTTGTGGGGAAAAGTGCACAAACCTTTGCAGAGTGTATAAACTAATCATGGTTAGCCGTGTCCCCGGTTATGGACATCTTGAGTATCTAGTACTTGAATATATTGATGTGATCTCATCATGTTACTTTAATTAACTTGTTGGGTTAATGATGATACTTTTAATTGGGATTTGAGTTGAGGTTACCTTCTCAAATAATAGGCAACTTGGGAGTAGTTAAATAAATTTATTCCTTTGTTGTAGGGAAAGACTAGCTTTATGCAAAATCATAAACTTCAGCCTCCACCAGCCAAATATTGCATGTAGATATAGTTCTTGCATTTCATTACTTTACAATGTAACTCTGCCAGCATATTCAATGTGCTGACCTACACAGCTGCAACGTCTCATGTTGCAGACTACTCAGACGACGAATAAGGTGTGATAGGTCGTTGTTTTGCACTCAGCTATGCCATTGGAGTTGATGGACTCATTTACCTTCGAAGCTTCCACAGTTATCTATTTTAGAAGGCCTTCAGCCATGATATTTTTGTGTAATCATACTCTTTATGAGGACTCGATGTAATAAGTGTGTGATTGAAACTCTGTTATAATTCCTCGAGTATTGTGCATGTCAGCATTACCGATCCAGGGATGGCACTGATGCACAGAGACTTGACTGTTTGAGGTCTGGTCGCTACAAGATGGTATTAGAGCCCAGGTTGACTGTAGGACGCGACCACTAGAATGAGCCACATGATTTCTCTTCTCTACTCATATCTAATTCTCCCCTCTTTCTACTCTATAGATGGCGGATCCCAGGAACAAGTTCACTCAGCCGGATGACGACACCCCTTTCGGACGCCACTTGAAGGAAGTCTCTAAATATTTGAACATCGGACTACCAAGCTTCACGGGGACTTTCTCTACATCTGTACCGGAAGAGGAGCACTGGAAGATCAAAGTCTAGGTACCTGGGAGGACATTTGCGCCAACAATGGAGCCTATTTATTTCTACCTAGATGCACCAAGCTGGAGAGGAAAGAGCATGGCAGCACATATCACCTTTGGATGCATATGTGAGGTGTATCACAAGGAGATGGATAATACCATTTACCAGATATGTGGCTGCCGAGATGACCAATGGGAGATGATTCGTACCAGGAGGGATGGATCAATTGCAGCCTACATTCAAGAGATGGGAGATCATATTTGTCAACAAGAAAATCAACAAATTATCCACATGAAGAAGTTCAAGAAACCGGTGAAGAGGAACAACAAGCTAGAAGAGGAACTCAAGTCTACACGGGATGGATATGAGGAAGAGATTGCCGTACTACTGGAGAAGCATGAAGACCCGAAGAGGAAGATGGGAATATCAGTGGAGAATGTCAAGCGAGAACCAGCCAAGGAGATCCATTCAGAGGACTACATCATCCTGGATGACACCGAGACGGATAGTGATGCTAATGATGACAACGATGACGACTACATTGATGAAGTTGGAGCAGATATCATGGAGTCTTCCTCTAATGAAAATTTCTAGAGGACCACCATTGTAACTAGTAGTATTTCCCTCCAAGTAGTTAGCAACAATTGAGTTTGTAATAATAGTTTAGACCGATTGTGTGATCTTTGTGTGCTATTGAATGAAGTGAAATTGATTGTGTTTGTCTCATGAGCATTATGGGTAGTGAATCTCTCTTAGACCTCATTCTATTTTTTTCTGACCCCTTCTAACCCATCAGATGCCTTCGAGACGTGACAATGGATTTGCTTTGCCACCGGAGCTCACTCAGTTGATCCAGCAGCAGAGTGCCTTGATGCAGATTCTAGTTCAGAACCATAACCAAGGCAACAACAACAACCCACCACCACCACCCCCTGTTGATCACCTAGCCTGCTTTCTAAGGTTGAATCCGCCAGTGTTCTCTAGTAGCACCGAGCCGATTGTTGCAGATGATTGGCTCCACAAGATTGGAAGAGAGCTGACCACTTCAGGATGCACAGATGCAGAGAGAGTGCATTATGCCGCACATCAGCTTGATGGACCCGCAGCATCATGGTGGGAGAATTTCACAGCCACTTACCCCATTAACACTGTTACATGGGATCAGTTTCAGCAGGCTTTCCACATTGCCCATGTTTCATCAGGAGCTATGAGCATGAAGGAGCGCGAGTTTCTCAACTTGCGCCAAGGAGGACGTAGGGTGGGCCAGTATGTGGATGAGTTTAGCAAGTTAGTGATGACCCACAAGTGTAGGGGATGTATTGTAGTCCTTTCATAAGTAAGAGTGTCGAACCCAACGAGGAGCAGAAGGAAATGACAAGCGGTTTTTAGTAAAGTATTCTCTGCAAGCACTGAAATTATCGGTAGATAGTTTTGTGATGAGGTAATTTGTAATGAGTAACAAGCAATGAAAGTAAATAAGGTGCAGCAAGGTGGCCCAATCCTTTTTGTAGCAAAGGACAAGCCTGGATAAATTCTTATATGAAGAAAAATGCTCCCGAGGACACATGGGAATTATCGTCAAGCTAGTTTTCATCACGCTCATATGATTTGCATTTGTTACTTTGATAATTTGATATGTGGGTGGACCGGTGCTTGGGTACCGCCCTTTCTTGGACAAGCACCCCACTTATGATTAACCCCTATTGCAAGCATCCACAACTACAAAAGAAGTATTAAGGTAAACCTAACCATAGCATGAAACATGTGGATCCAAATCAGCCCCTTACAAAGCAACGCATAAACTAGGGTTTAAGATTCTGTCACTCTAGCAACCCATCATCTACTTATTACTTCCCAATGCCTTCCTCGAGGCCCAAACAATGGTGAAGTTTCATGTAGTCGATGTTCACATAACACCACTAGAGGAGAGACAACATACATCTCATCAAAATATCGAACGAATACCAAATTCACTTGACTACTTATAGCAAGACTTCTCCCTTGACCTCAAGAACAAATGTAACTACTCACAAATCATATTCATGTTCATAATCAGAGGGGTATTAATATGCATTAAGGATCTGAACATATGATCTTCCACTAAATAAACCAACTAGCATCAACTACAAGGAGTAATCAACACTACTAGTAACACACAGGTACCAATCTGAGGTTTTGGGACAAAGATTGAATACAAGAGATGAACTAGGGTTTGAGAGGAGCTGGTGCTGGTGAAGATGTTGATGGAGATTGACCCCCTCCCGATGAGAGGATCGATGATGACGATGATGGTGTTGATTTGCCCCTCCCAGAGGGATGTTTCCCCGACAGAACAGCTCCGCCGGAGCCCTAGATTGGTTTCGCCAAGGTTCCGCCTCGTGGCGGCGGTGTTTCATCCCGGAAGCTTGCTTATGATTTTTTCTTGGGTAAAAGACTTCATATAGCAGAAGATGGTCACTGGAAGGCTGCCAGGGGGCCTACGAGGCAGGGGGCGCACCAAGGGGGGTAGGGCGTGCCCCCACCCTTGTGGATGGTGGGTGGCCCCCCTCTGGTATTTCTTCTGCTCAATATTTTTTATTAATTCCAAAAATTACTTTCGTGGAGTTTCAGGACTTTTGGAGTTGTGCGGAATAGGTCTCTAATATTTGCTCCTTTTCCAGCCCAGAATCCCAGCGACCGACATTCTCCCTCTTCATGTAAACCTTGCAAAATAAGAGAGAATAGGCATACGTATTGTGACATAATGTGTAATAACAGCCCATAATGCAATAAATATCAATATAAAAGCATGATGCAAAATGGACATATCAACTCCCCGAAGCTTAGACCTCGCTTGTCCTCAAGCGGAAGCCAATATCAAAAAATATGTCCACATGTTTAGAGATAGAGGTGTCAATAAAATCAAATACGGACATGAGGGCATCATGATCATTCTTATAACAACAACATTTATATATTTTGTCATATGATTTCTTATGCTAAAGTAACAATCTATTCACAATGTCAAGTATGAATCAAAAGCTTCATTGAAAACTAACAAACTATGATCTTGGTCACTGAAGCAATTGCAATTTATCATAACATCGGAAAGAGTCAATATAAGAGCTTTTCAGCAAGTCCGCATACTCAACTATCATTTAGTCTTTCACAATTGCTAACACTCACGCAATACTTATGGGTATGAAGTTTTAATCGGACACAGAGAAAGATAGGGGCTTATAGTGTTGCCTCCCAACCTTTTACCTCAAGGGTAATGTCAACAATAATAGTTCATGCTAACTTACATCCAATTGGATATATATATCAGGATCTTTCCAACACAAGGTGCTTGCCAAAGGATAAAATATAAAAAGGAAAGGTGAAGATCACCATGACTCTTAATGTATAAGACAAAAGTAAAAGATAGGCCCTTCGGAGAGGGAAGCAGAGGTTGTCATGTGCTTTTATGGTTGGATGCACGAAATCTTAATGCAAAAGAACGTCACTTTATATTGCCACTTGTTATATGGACCTTTATTATGCAGTCCGTCGCTTTTATTGCTTCCATATCACAAGATCGTATAAAGCTTATTTTCTCCACACTAATAAGTCATACATATTTAGAGAGCAAATTTTATTGCTTTTAACATGACAACTTACTTGAACGATCTTACTCAACCCATAGGTAGATATGGTGGACTCTCATGGCAAAACTGGGTTTAAGGATATTTGGAAGCACAAGTAGTATCTCTACTTGGTGCAAAGAATTTTGCTAGCATGATGGGAAAGGCAAGCTCAACATGTTGGATGATCCATGACAATATACTTTATTTTGGATATAAGAAAACATAACCCATTACATTGTCTTCCTTGTCCAACATCAACTCTTTAGCATGTCATACTCTAATGAGTGCTCACAATCATAAAAGATGTCCAAGGTAGTATATTTATATGTGAGAACCTCTCTTTCTTTATTACTTCCTATTAATTGCAACGATGACCAAAGCTGTGTTTGTCAACTCTCAATAACTTGTATTCATCATACTCTTTATATGTGAAGTCATTACTCTCCATAAGATCAATATGATCTCTTTTATTTCTTTTTATTCTTTCTTTTCTTTTATTCCCTCAAGGTCATAGCAAGATAGCAAAGCCCTTGACTCAACACTAATCTTTATTATATATAGCTCACGGACTCGATTACATAGAGGGATCATAAAGCAACACTCAAAACTAAATCATACTAAAAACTTTATCCTACTAGATCAAGATATTACTAAAAGTATCGAACTAAGTAAAACGATAAAGATAGGAGTGTGATGGTGATACGATACCGGGGCACCTCCCCCAAGCTTGGCAGTTGCCAAGGGGAGTGCCCATACCCATGTGTTTATGTCTCCTTCTTCGGAGGTGGTGATGATGAAGTTATTGATGATGTAGGCTTGTCGTCCATTTTCCAAGGCATAGGCTCACCATCATAGAAGGATGATCGAGTCTCCGGGATCCTCAAATCTGCAGCCAAACTCATCCTCTTGAATCTATATTCATACTCACAGTTTTGGTTTTGCAGGTCATAGATCTGGGCTTGGAGGTGCTCGATTTTCTCATGAAGCTTGAAGATGGTCTCCCCAATGTTCTTGGCATCCAGCTTGTGGTTGTTGGTGAACTCCGCGATCATCATCTGGTTGGCATTGAGTCCATGTTCCACCATCCCTTGGCACTTGAAAACTTGTTGTTCCATTGCTTCGAGTATCGTCTCCACACTTCCGGTCCTCCTTGGTCCTTCAACATCGCGGATGTGCAGCACCCCTCACACATCTCGATGGTTTGAGGGTGTTGCATCACCTCCGCGAGGTAGGGGTTGATGACCTTCTCGAAAAACTTGTCCTTGGGGGCGCTTGGAGACGTCATGCTGATCTAGATCTGTTAGAAAAACAGCTCGAAACAAAGCCAGAGGATATTTGCATGATACGGTGGTCAAAACCTTTGGGAGATTATATAATGATTTTTTACCAACAAAAAGAAGTATCGTGCAAGAAAACGGAGTCTGGAGAGTACACGAGGTGCCCACGAGGCAGGGGGCGCGCCCAGGGGGTAGGGCGCGCCCTCCACCCTCGTGGATGCCTCGTGTCCTTCCTGGACTACTTCTTATTTTCCTATTTTCTTAAATATTCAAAAACAGAGAAAAATTGCTATTAGAACTGTTTTGGAGTCGGTTTACTTACCGTACCACATACCTATTCCTTTTCGAAGTCTGAAACGTTCTGGAAAGTGTCCCTTATGTATTCCTCTGGGGTTACGGTTTCAATAAGATTGGTTTCAACATTTATTGGATTAGCTGAGATATAATGTTTGATTCTTTGACCGTTCACCACCTTTGGATTTGTGCCTTCGAAGTTATTGATTTTTATGGCACTGGAACGATAGACCTCCTCGATAACGTAAGGGCCTTCCCATTTAGAGAGAAGTTTTCCTGCAAAAGATCTTAAACGAGAGTTGTATAGCAAAACATAATCACCTACATTAAACTCACGCTTTTGTATCCTTTTGTCATGCCGTCTTTTAACTTTTTCTTTAAACAGTTTGGCATTCTCATAGGCTTGAGTTCTCCATTCATCAAGTGAGCTAATTTCAAATAACCTCTTCTCACCGACAAGTTTTAAATCATAATTGAGCTCTTTAATGGCCCACTATGCCTTATGTTCAAGTTCGAGAGGTAAATGTCATGCTTTTCCATAAACCATTTTATATGGAGATACATCCATAGGATTTTTATATGCAGTTCTATAAGCCCATAATGCATCATCAAGTTTCTTGGACCAATTCTTTCTAGATCTATTAACAGTCTTTTGCAAAATCAATTTAAGCTCTCTATTACTCAATTCTACTTGACCACTAGACTGTGGGTGATATGGAGATGCAATTCTATGATTAACATCATACTTAGCAAGCATTTTACAAAAGGCACCATAATAAAATGTGAACCACAACCAGTCATTAAATATCTAGGGACTCCAAACCTCGGGAAAATAACTTCTTTAAGCATCTTAATAGAGGTGTTATGATCAACACTACTAGTTGGAATAGCTTCTACCCACTTAGTAACGTAATCAACAACAACTAAAATATGTGTATACCCATTAGAGGAAGGAACGGTCCCATATAATCAAAGCCCCAGACACCAAATGGTTCAATAACAAGAGAATAATTCATAGGCATTTCTTGACGTCTAATAATATTACCAATTCTTTGACATTCATCACAAGACAAGACAAACTTACGGGCATCTTTGAAGAGAGTAGGCTAATTAAAACCAGATTGCAATACCTTATGCGTAGTTCTATCTCCAGCGTGGTGTCCTCCATATGCCTCGGAGTGACACTTGCGTAGGATCTGTTCCTATTCATGCTTAGGTACACAACATCTAATAACACCATCTACCCCTTCTTTATAAAGGTGTGGGTCATCCCAGAAGTAATGTCTTAAATCATAGAAAAACTTTTTCTTTTGCTGGTATGTGAAACTAGGTGGTATAAATTTAGCAACAATGTAATTAGCATAATCAGCATACCATGGAGCAGTATGAGAAGCATTTATGACAGCTAATTGTTCATCAGGAAAGCTATCATCAATAGGTAGTGGGTCATCAAGAACATTCTCTAACCTAGAGAACTTGTCTACAACGGGGTTCTCAACTCCCTTTATATCAATAATGTGCAAATCAAATTCTTGTAGTAGGAGAACCCATCTAATAAGTCTAGGTTTAGCATCTTTCTTTTCCATAAGATATTTAATAGCAGCATGATCAGTGTGACTAGTTACTTTAGAATCAACAATATAAGGTCTAAACTTATCACAAGCAAATACAATTGCTAAGAATTCTTTTTCAGTAGTAGCATAATTTCTCTGGGCACTATCTAGAGTTTTACTAGCATATTGAATAACATTTAGTTTCTTATCAACTCTTTGTCCCAGAACAGCACCTATAGCATAATCACTAGCATCACACATAATTTCAAAGGGTAAATTCCAATCAGGTGGCTGAACAATAGGTGCAGAAATCAAATCTTTCTTAAGTATTTCAAATGCTTCTACACAATCATCATCGAAGAAAAAAGGAATATCTTTTTGTAAGAGATTAGTCAGAGGCCCAGAAATTTTAGGGAAGTCCTTAATTAACCTCCTAGAAAAACCGGCATGACCAAGGAAACTTCTTATACCTTTAATGTCCTTGGGACATGGCATCTTTTCAATAGCATCAACTTTAGCTTTATCAACTTCAATACCTCTTTCAGAAATTTTATGCCCCAAGACTATACCTTCATTAACCATAAAGTGGCACTTCTCCTAATTCAAGACAAGACTAGTATCTTCACATCTCTATAAAACTCGTTCAAGGTTGCTCAAGAAATCATCAAAAAAAGATCCATAAACAGAGAAATCATCCATGAAAACATCAACAATCTTTTCACAAAAGTTAGAGAATATAGCCACCATGCATCTTTTAAAGGTAGCAGGTGCATTACATAAACCAAAAGGCATACATCTATAAGCAAAAGTACCGAAAGGGCAAGTAAAAGTGGTCTTTTCTTGATCCTCTACCGACACAGGTATTTGAGAGAAACCAGAGTAACCATCTAGAAAGCAAAAACGTGTATGTTTGGATAATCTTTCTAGCATTTGATAAATAAAAGGCAAAGGGTAATGATCCTTTTTAGTAGCTTTATTTAATTTGCAGAAATCAATTAACATCCTATAACCTCTAACAATTCTTTGTGGGATTAATTCATCTTTGTCATTAGGAACAAAAGTAATACCTCCCTTCTTAGGGACACAATGGACAGGACTTACCCACTGACTATTAGCAACATGATAAATTATACCTGCCTCCAGGAGCTTTAGTATTTCCTTTCTTACCACTTCTTTCATCTTAGGATTTAGCCGTCGTTGGTGATCAATAACTGGTTTGGCGTCTTTCTCCAATTTTATATTGTGTTGGCATAGAGTGGGACTAATGCCCTTAAGATCATCAAGAGTATATCCAATAGCCGCACGGTGCTTCTTCAGAGTTTTCAATAATTTCTCCTCTTCCTGCTCTGAAAGGTTAGCACTAATAATAACAGGATATATCTTCTTTTCATCAAGATAAGCATATTTGAGAGTATCAGGTAATGGTTTAAGCTCAAACATGGGATCACCCTTGGGTGGAGGAGGATCCCCTAGGATTTCAACAGGCAAGTTGTGTTTCAAAATAGGTCCCTGTTTAAAGAATACTTCATCTATCTCCCTTCTTTCATTCATATACATATCATTTTCATGGTCTAGCAAATATTGTTCTAAAGGATCATTAGGAGGCACGAAAATAGAAGCAAGACCAATAATTTCATCCTTACTAGGCAATTCTTTATCATGGGGTTGTCTACGAAATTTAGCAAAATTAAACTCATGAGACATATCCCCCAAACCAATAGTAACTACATCCTTTTCGCAATCTATCTTAGCATTAAGAGTATTCAAGAATGGTGTACCAAATATAATGGGACAAAAGCTATCTTGTGGGGAACCAAGAACAAGAAAATCAGCAGGATATTTAACTTTCCCACACAAGACTTCAACATCTCTAACAATCCCAACTGGTAAAATAGTGTCTCTATTGGCAAGCTTAATTGTAACATCAATTTCTTCTATCTCAGCAGGTGCAATATCATGCATAATTTCTTTGTATAAGGAATGAGGTATTGCACTAGCACTAGCACCCATATCACATAAGCCATGATAACAATGATCTCCTATTTTAACAGAAATAACAGGCATGCCAACAACAGGTCTATGTTTATTCTTAGTATCTGGCCTAGTAATTCTAGCAGCTTCATCACAGAAGGAAATAACATGCCCATCAATATTATCAGCCAAGAGATCTTTAACCATAGCAATAATAGGTTCAACTTTAATTTGCTCAGGTGGTGTAGTGTTTTAGTATTACTCTTATGGACCTCAGTTGAAGCTTTAGCATGATCCTTTATCCTAACAGGGAAATGTGGTTTCTCAATATAAGTAGTAGGAACAATAGGATCATTATAAGTGTTAGTCTTTTCTTCAACTTTAATGGGTGCAACTACTTTTACTTCAGTGGGAGGATTATATTTAAACCACTTCTCCTTAGGGAGGTCAACATGAGTAGCAAATGATTCACAGAAAGAAGCTACTATCTCAGAGTCAAGTCCATATTTAGTGCTAAATTCACGAAAAGCATCGGTATCCACAAAGGATTTAACACAATCAAACTTAGGTGTCATACCTGAATCCTTACCTTCGTCGAGATCCCAATCTTTAGAGTTACGTTCAATTCTTTCCAATAAATCCCATCTAAATTCAATAGTCTTCATCATAAAAGAACCAGTACAAGAAGTATCGAGCATGGAGCGATTGTTGAGAGAAAGCCGAGCATAAAATTTTTGAATAATCATTTCTCTTGAGAGCTCATGATTGGGGCATCAATATAACATGGACTTAAGCCTCCCCCAAGCTTGAGATATGCTTTCTCCTTCGCGAGGCCAAAAATTATATATATAATTACGATCACGATGAACAAGATGCATAGATAAAACTTCTGATGAAATTCCAATTTCAATTGGTTGTAGTTCCATGATCCCATATCATCACATAGCCTAAACCATGTCAATGCCTCTCCGTTCAAAGATAAAGGGAAGACCTTATTCTTGACAACATCATCAGGCATACCTGCAAGCTTAAATAATCCACAAACTTCATCCACATAGATTAGGTGCAAATCAGGATGCAATGTTCCATCTCCTGTAAAAGGATTAGCTAGCAGTTTCTCTATCATACCCGAAGGAATTTGAAAGTAAACATTTTCAGTAGGTTCAGTAGGTTGAGGAGCAACTCTTTTCTCTACTGGTTGGGGTGAAGATACCCCGAAAAAGCCCCTCAAAGGATCAGTTTCCATAGTAACAAGTGACAACAAATTTCAACACACTATATAATTTTTTCCTTACCAAGTTCCACTTACCAAAGGCGCTTCACTCCCCGGCAACGGCGCCAGAAAATAGTCTTGATGACCCACAAGTGTAGGGATCTATCATAGTCCTTTTGATAAGTAACAGTGTCGAACCCAACGAGGAGAAGAAGGAAATGACAAGCGGTTTTTAGTAAGGTATTCTCTACAAGCACTGAAATTATCGGTAACAGATAGTTTTGTGATGAGGTAATTTGTAACGAGTAATAAGCAATGGAAGTAAATAAGGTGCAGCAAGGTGGCCCAATCCTTGTTGTAGCAAAGGACAAGCCTGGACAAATTCTTATATGAAGGAAAACGCTCCCGAGGACACATGGGAATTATCGTCAAGCTAGTTTTCATCACGCTCATATGATTCACGTTCTTTACTTTGATAATTTGATATGTGGGTGGACCGGTGGTTGGGTACTGCCCTTTCTTGGACAAGCATCCCACTTATGATTAACCCCTATTTCAAGCATCCGCAACTACAAAAGAAGTATTAAGGTAAACCTAACCATAGCATGAAACATGTGGATCCAAATCAGCCCCTTACGAAGCAACGCATAAAGTAGGGTTTAAGCTTCTATCACTCTAGCAACCCATCATCTACTTATTACTTCCCAATGCCTTCCTCTAGGCCCAAACAATGGTGAAGTGTCATGTAGTCGACATTCGCATAACACCACTAGAGGAGAGACAACATACATCTCATCGAAATATCGAACGAATACCAAATTCACATGACTACTTATAGCAAGACTTCTCCCTTGTCCTCAGGAACAAACGTAACTACTCACAAATCATATTCATGTTCATAATCAGAGGGGTATTAATATGCATTAAGGATCTGAACATATTATCTTCCACCAAATAAACCAACTAGCATCAACTACAAGGAGTAATCAACACTACTAGTAACACACAGGTACCAATCTGAGGTTTGGGGACAAATATTGAATACAAGAGATGAACTAGGGTTTGAGAGGAGATGGTGCTGGTCAAGATGTTGATGGAGATTGACCCCCTCCCGATGAGAGGATCAATGATGATGACGATGGTGATGATTTCCCCCTCCTGGAGGGATGTTTCCCCGGCAGAGCAGCTTCGCCAGAGCCCTAGATTGGTTCCGCCAAGGTTCCGCCTCGTGGCGGCGGTCTTTAGTCCCGAAAGCTTGATTATGATTTTTCTAGGGTAAAAGACTTCATATAGCAGAAGATGGTCACCGGAAGGCTGCCAGGGGCCCACGAGGCAGGGGCACGCGCCCCCACCCTCGTGGACGGTGGGTGGCCCCCCTCTGGTATTTCTTCCGCTCAATATTGTTTATTAATTCCAAAAATGACTTTCGTGGAGTTTCAGGACTTTTGGAGTTGTGCGGAATAGGTCTCTAATATTTGCTCCTTTCCCAGCCCAGAATCCAGCTGCCGGCATTCTCCCTCTTCATGTAAACCTTGTAAAATAAGAGAGAATAGGCATAAGTATTGTGACAAAATGTGTAATAACAGCCCATAATGCAATAAATATCAATATAAGAGCATGATGCAAAAATGACGTATTAGTTAGCACGCTATGCCCCTGATGACGTAGCTGCAGATGTCGCTAAGCATGAGAATTTTTTGGAGGGACTGAATGATGAGCTGAGCATGCAGTTGATGGTGGCAACATTCAACAACTACCAAGAGTTGGTAGACTGGGCTCTCATGATTGAAGGCAAGCAGCAACAGATTGATAATCGCAAGAGGAAGTATGGACAGGGGAGGTACACTTCAGGAGTTCAGCAGAAGCCCCGCTATTCCCCGTACTCAGGAGGATATAACCACAACCATGGAGGCCATAACCATGGAGGACATACACACAATGGAGCAAGTTCGCATAACCACAGTGGCCCCAAGATAGGCGATGTGAATGGAGGAAGTAGCAGCCAGAACCATTCCAACCCTTCAACGCCAGCCAAGAGGGATCTGAGTCACATTACCTGTTTGAAGTGCCCGAAGACCGGACATTATGCCACTGAATGTCCTGAAGCTAAGAATGAAAATGGCAATGGAGGTTCTGCCAAGAAGCCCAACCCTTCACCAATGGTCAGGTGAACCACGTCAGCGTGGAGGAGATTGAGGATCAACCCGACGCAGTTGTCGGTAAGTTTTTGATTAATGCATTTACCGCACTTGTTCTTGTTGATATTGGTGCATCACATTCATACATATCAAGGGGATTTGTGGATAAGTATAACCTGCCAACTGTAGCCCTTAAGTCACCTATGTTAGTAAGTTCCCCAGGAGCGGAGTATATGGCTAGTAGGGGATGCTATCAGTTGACACTAACCATAGGTAGACATGTTTTCCCCACCGACCTTATTGTTTTGGAGTCACAAGGATTGGATGTGATACTGGGAATGGATTGTCTATCCAAGTTTGAAGGAAACGTCGACTGTGCCAGTAAATCAATTCTTCTCACCACCCCAGAAGGAAAGAGGATCAAGTATGTATCCTGGCATGCGCCGAAGAGGACTCAAGTAAATTCCTCATTAGGAGTTGTACAGGAGGAAGTACTAGTGGTAAAGGACTACCCCGACGTGTTTCCAGAGGAGTTACTAGGCATGCCACCGGATTGATACATTGAGTTTCTGATTGAGCTATTTCCACACACCGAACCGATTTCAAGGAGACCATATCGGATACCCGCAAAGGATCTGGAGGAAATTAAGACGCAGATAAATGAGTTATTGGAGAAAGGTTACATTCGACCAAGTTCATCACCTTGGGGAGCCCTAGTGCTTCTAGTGGAGAAGAAGGATGGATCTTTGAGGATGGTAGTTGATTATCGTGCGCCGAATGAGGTGACAATCAAGAACAAATACCCTCTGCCGATGGTCAATAATTTGTTTGACCAGTTGCAAGGAGCTAAAGTCTTCTCTAAGATCGATCTTCGATCAGGTTATCACCAGTTGAAGATCCGAGAGTAGGATATACCTAAGACAACTTTTACCACAAGGTACGGGCTATATGAGTATACCATTATGTCATTTGGTCTGACTAACGCACCTGCCTATTTCATGAACATGATGAACAAAGTGTTTATGGATTTTTTGGATAAGTTCATCGTGGTGTTCATTGATGATATATTGGTCTACTCAAAGAACGAAGAGGAGCATAAGGAGCATTTGCGTTTGGTTCTTGAGAAGCTCAGAGAACATAAGTTGTATGCCAAGTTCAGCAAATGTGAGTTTTGGCTAAAGGACGTTTGATTTCTCGGACATGTTATATCCGAAGATGGAATAGCAGTAGACCCTACCAAGGTTACTTCTGTTACTAAATGGGTGGCACCCACATCAGTTTGGGAGATCAGGAGTTTTCTTGGACTCGCAGGGTATTACCGGAGGTTTATTGAGAATTTCTCCAGGATTGCAAAGCCCATGACGGAGTTATTAAAGGACACCAAGTTTAAATGGACTGAGGAATGTGAAGCTAGTTTTCAGGAGTTGAAGAAACGTTTGGTTACAGCCCCAATGCTGATTCTCCGAGACCAATGAAAGGACTACCAAGTATATTGCGACGCTTCACGACAAGGACTTGGAGCTATACTTATGCAGGAAGGAAGAGTTGTTTCATATGCCCCACGACAGCTTAAACCTCATGAGCTGAATTATGCTATGCATGATTTGGAGTTAGCAGCCAGAGTGCATGCGCTGAAGACATGGAGGCATGTTCTCATCGGAAACCATTGTGATGTATACACGGATCATAAAAGTTTGAAATACATCTTCACGCAGAAGGAGTTGAACCTTAGGCAAAGGAGATGATTGGAGCTCATAAATGATTATGATATGAAATTGCACTATCATCCCAGAAAGGCCAGTGTCATAGCAGATGCGTTGAGCCGCAAGAGTTATGTTAACACGCTCATAACCGGAGGATTACCTAAGGAGCTAGCAGATGATCTTCGAGAGTTATGCTTGGAGATAGTTCTGAGAGGTTATGTTGCAGCATTGGAAATTCAGTCTACTCTTTTGGGTAAGATCAGGGAAGACCAGATGACTGACAAGGAGATTACCGAGATAAAGGAAAGGATGAGTAAAGGAAAGGCTAAAGGATTTCATGAGGATGAGCATGACACTTTATGGTTTGAGGATCACATTTATGTGCCTAATGACCCCGACAATAGGAAGTTGATTCTGCAGGAGGCCCATGATTCGCCGTATTCGATTTACCCAGGAAACACTAAGATGTATCTGGATTTGAAGGGAAGTTTCTGGTGGACATGAATGAAGAAGGATATAGCCGAGTATGTAGTAGTATGTGATGTATGTCAGAGCGTTAAGGCAGAGCATCAGAAGCTATCTGGATTGCTACAACCATTGCCGATACCTGAATGGAAGTGGGATAAACTTGGCATGGATTTATCACTAGATTACCCAGGACTCATTCAGGCTATGACTCTATTTGGGTTGTAGTCGATCGTTTGATGAAAGTAGCTCATTTCATCCCGGTGAAGACTACCTATACGAGTGCTAATTTGGCAAAGATATACATGGCCAGGATTGTATGTCTGCACGGAGTTCCGAGGACCATTGTATCAGATAGAGGAACCCAGTTTACTTCAAAGTTTTGGAATCAGTTGCATGAAACTTTGGGTACCAGGCTAGAGTTTAGTACGGCCTTTCATCCACAGACAGATTGACACACCGAGAGAGTCAATCAGATTCTAGAGGACATGTTGAGAGCTTGTGCGCTAGATTATGGATCTAGTTGGGATGAAAATTTTCCATATGCAGATTTCTCTTATAACAACAGTTATCAAGCCAGTTTGAAGATGGCCCCTTTCGAAGCCTTGTACGAAAGGAGGTGCAGGACACCATTATCGTGGGACAAAGTTGGAGATCGATAGTTGTTCGGACCAGATTTAATCAAAGACTCTAAAGAGAAGGTCAAGTTGATTCGCGACAAACTCAAGGTAGCCCAGTCCAGGCAGAAGAGTTATGCGGATACTAAACGCAAGGAGATAGTTTACGAAGTCGGAGACAGAGAATATCTTCATGTGTCCCCAATTCGAGGAGTTATACATTTTGGAGTCAAGGGAAAACTCGCACCATGTTTTGTGGGACCATACAAAGTTTTGGAATGCATGGGAGAAGTTGCATACAAGCTGGAATTTCCAGAAGGATTGTCAGGAGTTCATGATGTGTTTCACGTTTCCCAGTTGAAGAAGTGCCATGCAGAGATGGCCGATATACCTCTGAGAGATACAGTGCCACTAAAAGCAATTCAGTTAGACAATGATTTGACCTATGAAGAGAAGCCAGTCAAGATTCTCGAGTTTTCCAGTCGAGTTATTCGCAGCAAGGTTATCAAGTTTTGCAAAGTTCAGTGGAGCCACCATACTGAGGAGGAAGCCACCTGGGAGCAAGAAGAAGATCTCCGTAGAGACCACCCAAACCTTTTTGCTGACCAACCCGAATCTCGAGGGCGAGATTCATCTTAAGGGGGTAGGTTTGTAACATCCCAATTTTCAATTTGGATGTTATACATAGATCATCATATGCATATCATATTTATTCTTGCATTTGGTTGAGATCCTAAAAATCTTAAGCAACTCAAGGACCCAAGGAGAGAGTTGGAGGTTTCACAAAATTCTTATTTGAATTTATTTCAAATTTGAAGAAATGATCAATTTGATTTTATTATTTTTCTCCAATTATTTCCAATAATAAAAATATATGAGAGAAGATAATATGACTTCTTCAACCTGAGAGAAATATTAGAGAAAGAATTTTAAAATCAAATTATGCTTTTATTGGTATTTTATTCGCTATTTTTTTGAATTAGAAAATATTGCATCTTAGTCCAAAAAAATGTTCATCTTGTCCTAAATATTAGGTTTGGATGGTGAAAATTGCTTCTGGAATTTTTTAGAATTTCATATATTTTATTACAATTTTTTTCTTTCAGGTGAAATTATTAAAAAAAAGTTCTTTCCCGCCCGACTGGGCCAAAGGCCCAGCCAAGCAGGCCGGCCTGCACCGCGCCACCATGCTACCTCTTGAGCACTGCGTTGGATTTCCCCGAAGAGGAGAGGATGATGCAGCAAAGTAGCGTAAGTATTTCCCTCAGTTTTTGAGAACCAAGGTATCAATCCAGTAGGAGACCACACACAAGTCCCTCGTACCTACACAAAACGATAGCTACTCGCAACCAACGCGATTAGGGGTTGTCAATCCCTTCACGGTCACTTACGAGGGTGAGATCTGATAGAGATGATAAATAATATTTTTGGTATTTTTGATAGATAGATGCAAAGTAAAAAGTAAAAGGCAAAGTAAAAACAAAGCAAGTAAATAAAGTGATAGAGATTGATATGATGAAAATAGACCCGGGGGCCATAGGTTTCACTAGTGGCTTCTCTCAAGAGCATAGATATTCTACGGTGGGTGAACAAATTACTGTTGAGCAATTGACAGAACTGAGCATAGTTATGAGTATATCTAGGTTATGATCATGTATATAGGCATCACGTCCAAGACAAGTAGATCGAAACGATTCTGCATCTACTACTATTACTCCACTCATTGACCGCTATCCAGCATGCATCTAGATTATTAAGTTAAAAACAGAGTAACGCCTTAAGCAAGATGACATGATGTAGAGGGATAAATTCATGTAATATGATAGAAACCCCATCTTGTTATCCTCGATGGCAACAATACAATACGTGCCTTGCAACCCTTTCTATCATTGGGTAAGGACACCGCAAGATTGAACCCAAAGCTAAGCACTTCTCCCATTGCAAGAACTACCAATCTAGTTGGCCAAACCAAAAAGGATAATTCGCAGAGACTTGCAAAGATAACTCAATCATACATAAAAGAATTCAGAGAAGAATCAAATATTTTTCATAGATAATACTGGATCATAAACCCACAATTCATCGTTCTCAACAAACACACCGCAAAAAGAGGATTACATCGAATAGATCTCCACGAGAGAGGGGGAGAACATTGTATTGAGATCCAAAAAGAGAGAAGAAGCCATCTAGCTACTAGCTATGGACCCGAAGGTCTGAAGTAAACTACTCACACTTCATCGGAGGGGCTATGGTGTTGATGTAGAAGCCCTCCGTGGTGGATGCCCCCTCCGGCGGAGCTCCGAAACAGGCCCCAAGATGGGATCTCATGGATACAGAAGGTTGCGGCGGTGGAATTAGGTTTTTGGCTCCTATTCTGATCGTTTGGGGGTACGTAGGTATATATAGGAGGAAGGAGTACGTCGGTGGAGCGTCAGGGGGCCCACGAGGTAGGGGGCGCGCCCAGGGGGGGCGCCCTCCACCCTCGTGATCGCCTCTGGCACTTCTTGGAGTAGGGTCCAAGTTTCCTGGATCATGTTCGGTTAGAAAATCACGTTCCCGAAGGTTTCATTCCGTTTGGACTCCGTTTGATATTCCGTTTCTTCGAGACACTGAAATAGGCAAAAAAAACAACAATTCTGGGCCGGGCCTCCGGTTAATAGGTTAGTCCCAAAAATAATATAAAAGTGGAAAATAAAGCCCAATATAGTCCAAAACAGTAGATAAAGTAGCATGGAGCAATCAAAAATTATAGATACGTTGGAGACGTATCAGGCATCCCCAAGCTTAATTCCTGCTCGTCCTCGAGTAGGTAAATGATAAAAAAGAATTTTTGATGCGGAGTGATACTTTGGCATAATTTCAATGTAAATCTTCTTAATTGTGATATGAATATTCAGATCCGAAAGATTCAAGACAAAAGTTCATATTGACACAAAAATAATAATACTTCAAGCATACTAATCAAAGCAATGATGTCTTCTCAAAATAACATGGCCAAAGAAAGTTCTCCCTACAAAATCATATAGTCTGGCTATGCTCCATCTTCGCCACACAAAATATTTAAATCATGCACAACCCTGATGACAAGCCAAGCAATTGTTTCATACTTTAACATTCTAAAAACTTCTTCAATCTTCACGCAATACATGAGCATGAGCCATGGATATATCACTTAGGTGGAATAGAAGGGTGGTTGTGGAGAAGACAAAAAAGATGGAAGTTAGTCTCACATCAACTAGGCGTATCAACGGGCTATGGAGATGCCCATCAATAGATATCAATGTGAGTGAGTAGGGATTGCCATGCAACGGATGCACCAGAGCTATAAGTATATGAAAGCTCTACAAAAGAAACTAAGTGGGTGTGCATCCAACTTGCTTGCTCACGAAGACCTAGGGCATTTTGAGCAAGCCCATCATTGGAATATACAAGCCAAGTTCTATAATGAAAAATTCCCACTAGTATATGAAAGTGACAAAACGAAAGACTCTCTATCATGAAGATCTTGGTGCTACTTTGAAGCACAAGTGTGGTAAAAGGATAGTAGCATTGTCCCTTCTCTCTTTTTCTCTCATTTTTTTCATTTGGGCCTTTCTCCTTTTTTTATGGCCTCTTTTTTTTTGTCCGGAGTATCATCCCGACTTATGGGGGAATCATAGTCTCCATCATCCTTTCCTCACTTGGGACAATGCTCTAATAATGATGATCATCACACTTTTATTTTTCTTAAAACTCAACAATTACAACTCGATACTTAGAACAAAGTATGACTCTATATGAATGCCTCTGGCGGTGTACCAGGATATGCAATGAATCAAGAGTGACATGTATGAAAGAATTATGAACGGTGGCTTTGCCACAAATACAATGTTAACTACATGATCAAGCTAGCAATATGACAATGATGGAGCGTGTCATAATAAACGGAACGGTGGAAAGTTGCGTGGCAATATATCTCGGAATGGCTATGGAAATGCCATGATAGGTAGGTATGGTGTCTGTTTTGAGGGAGTTATATGGTGGGTGTATGATACCGGCGAAAAGTGCGTGGTATTAGAGAGGCTAGCAAAGGTGGAAGGATGGGAAAGAGTGCGTATAATCCATGGACTCAACATTAGTCATAAAGAACTCATATACTTGTTGCAAAAATCTAGAAGTTATCAAAGAAAAGTATTATGCGCATGCTCCTAGGGGGATAGATTGGTAGGAAAAGACCATCGCTCGTACCCGACCGCCACTCATAAGGAAGACAATCAATAAATAAATCATGCTCCGAGTTCATCACATAACGGTTCACCATACGTGCATGCTACGGGAATCACAAACTTTAACACAAGTATTCTTTGAATTCATAACTACTCAACTAGCATGACTCTAATATCACCATCTTCATATCTCAAAACAATTATCAAGCATCAAACTTATCTTAGTATTCAACGCACTCAAAAGAAAGGTTCACATATCTCGAAAACAAAGTATATTAACATTAAGCGAATTACCATGCTATTAACGACTCTCAAAATAATCTAAGTGAAGCATGAGAGATCAATAGTTTCTTTAAAACAAATCCACCACCATGCTCTAAAAGATATAAGTGAAGCACTAGAGCAAAAATTATCACGCTCAAAAGATATAAGTGAAGTACTATGAGGAAAACTATCAAGCTCAAAAGATATAAGTGAAGCACATAGAGTATTCTAACAAATTCCAAATCATGTATGGCTCTCTAAAAAGGTGTGTACAGCAAGGATGATTGTGGTAGACTAAAAAGCAAATACGCAAATAATACAAGCCGCTCCAAGCAAAACACATATCATGTGGTGAATAAAAATATGGCTCCAAGTAAATTACCGATGGAAGTGGACGAAAGAGGGGATGCCTTCCGGGGCATCCCCAAGATTTGACTTTTTGGTGTCCTTGGAATATCTTGGGGGTGCCATGGGCATCCCCAAGCCTAGGCTCTTGCCACTCCTTGTTCCATAATCCATCAAAATAATTCACCCAAAACTTGAAAACTTCACAACACAAAACTCAACAGAAATCTCGTGAGCTCCGTTAGAGAAAGAAAACAAAGAACTACTTAAGGTACTGTAATGAAATCATTATTTATTTATATTTGTGTTAAACCTACTGTATTCCAACTTCTATATGGATTATAAACTATTTTATTAGCCATAGATTCATCAAAATAAGTAAACAACACACATAAAACAGAATCTGTCAAAAACAGAACAGTCTGTAGCAATATGTAACTAACGCAAACTTCTGGAACTCTACAAATTCTACAAAAATAGGAAGTCCTGGAAAATTTGTTTATCTAACAGAAGCAAAAAAGAATCAACGCAAAAGCACGTTCCTGTGATTTAACAAAATTATATTCGTGCGCGCAAAGTTTCTGTTTTTCAGCAGAATCAAATCAACTATCATCGTAGGTTATCCTATAGGTTCTACTTGGCACAAACACTAATTATAAGACAAAACCACATCCAAACAGAGGCTATATGGATTATTTATTCCTAAACATAAGAAAAAACAAAAAAACACAAAATAAAATTGGGTTGCCTCCCAACAAGCGCTATCGTTTAACGCCCCTAGCTAGGCATAAAAGCAAGGATAGATCTAGGTATTGCCATCTTTGGTAGGCAATCCATAAGTGGTTCTCATGATAGATTCATATGGTAATTTTATTTTCTTTCTAGGGAAGTGTTCCATACCCTTCTTTAAGGGAAATTGGAATCTAATATTCCCTTCCTTCATATCAATAATTGCACCAATCGTTCTAAGGAAAGGTCTACCAAGAATAATAGGGCATGAAGGATTGCAATCTATATCAAGAACAATAAAATCTATGGGCGCATAATTCCTATTTGCAACAATAATAACATCGTTAATTCTTCCCATAGGTTTTTTAATAGTAGAATCCGCAAGATGCAAGTTTAGAGAGCAATCATCAAAATCACGGAAATGTAGCAAATCACATAAAGTTTTGGGAATAGTAGAGACACTAGCACCCAAATCACATAAAGCATGAAAGTCATAATATTTAATTTTAATTTTAATAGTAGGTTCCCACTCATCATTGAGTTTTCTAGGGATAGAAACTTTCAACTCAAGTTTTTCTTCATAAGATTGCATCAAGCCATCAACAATGTGTTCAGTAAAGGCCTTATTTTGACTATAAGCATGAGGAGAATCTAGCACGGATTGCAACAAGGAAATACAACCAATAAAAGAGCAATTTTCATAATTAAATTCCTTGAGATCCAAAATAGTGGGTTTAGCAACATCACAGTTTTTATTTCTTTCAATCCCACTTTCATTAATTTCATCATCAAGATCTAGAAACTCTGAATTCTTAGAACACCTTCTAGGTAAAGGAAGATCATATTCAGTTTCATCAAGATTCATATTGCAAAACAAAGATTTAATGGGGGACACATCAATAACTTTTATATCTTCATCTTGATTTTCATAGGAATTGGAAGAACACACTTTAATAAAGGCATCTTTGGAAGCACGCATTCTAGCGGTTCTTTCTTTGCACTCATCAATGGAAATTCTCATGGCTTTGAGAGACTCATTAATATCATACTTAGGAGGAATAGATCTAAGCTTTAAAGAATCAATTTCAAGAGAAATTCTATCAACGTTCCTAGCCAAATCATCAACTTTAAGCAATTCTCTTCAAGCAAAGCATTAAAATTCTTTTGTGAATTCATAAACTCTTTAACACTACTCTCAAATTCAGAGGGCATCTTATTAAAATTTCCATAAGAGTTGTTGTAGGAGTTTCCATAATTATTAGAAGGATTAATAGGATAAGGCCAAGGATTAGAATTCCCTCTATACGCGTTGTTTCCAAAACTATTCCTACAGACAAAATTCAAATCCATAGATTCATTATTATTCTCAAGCAAGGTAGACAAAGGCATATCATTGGGATCAAGAGGAGTATTTTTAGGAGAAAACATCTTCATAAGTTCATCCATCTTTTCACTCAAAACATTGATTTCTTCTATAGCATGCACTTTTTTACTAGAAGATCTTTCGGTGTGCCATTGAGAATAATTAGCCATAATATTATCAAGAAATTTGGTAGCATCTCCTAACGTAATTTCCATAAACGTGCCTCCCGCGGCCGAATCTAAAAGATTTCTAGAAGCAAAATTCAATCTGACATAAAAAATTTGTATGATCATCCATAAATTCAAACCATGAGTAGGGCAATTGCGAAGCATTAATTTCATTCTTTCCCAAGATTGGGAACATGCTCATAATCAAGTTGTTTAAATTCATGATATCATTCCTAAGAGTGATAATCTTAGCGGGATGAAAATACTTAGAGATAAAAGCATCCTTGCACTTGTTCCAAGAATCAATACTATTTTAAGGCAAGGATGAAAACCAAACTTTAGCACGATCTCTAAGTGAAAACGGAAATAACTTCAATTTGACAATATTGTTATTCGTATCTTTCTTCTTTTGCATATCACATAAATCAAGAAAATTGTTTAGATGAGTAGCGACATCTTCACTAGGAAGGCCGGCGAATTATTCTTTCAAAGCAAGATTCAGCAAAGCGGTATTGATTTCACAAGACTCATCATTATTAAAAGGAGCAATCGGAGTACTAAGGAAATCATTATTATTGGTATTCGAGAAATCACACAATTTGGTATTATCTTGTGCCATGGCAACAAGTAATCCAACACACAAGCAAACAGAAAGGCAACGAGGAAAGGCAAACGGGAAAGAGAGGAGGAGATTGGGAAAGAGAGGGCGAATAAAACGGCAAGGGTGAAGTGGAGGAGAGGAAAACAAGAGGCAAATGGAAAATAATGTAATGCGAGAGATAGGGATTGCGATGGGTACTTGGTATTGTTGACTTGCTTGCGTGAACGTCCCCGGCAACGGCGCCAGAAATTCTTCTTGCTACCTCTTGAGCACTGCGTTGGATTTCCCCGAAGAGGAGAGGATGATGCAGCAAAGTAGCGTAAGTATTTCCCTCAGTTTTTGAGAACCAAGGTATCAATCCAGTAGGAGACCACGCACAAGTCCCTCGTACCTACACAAAATGATAGCTACTCGCAACCAACGCGATTAGGGGTTGTCAATCCCTTCACGGTCACTTACGAGGGTGAGATCTGATAGAGATGATAAATAATATTTTTGGTATTTTTGACAGATAGATGCAAAGTAAAAAGTAAAAGGCAAAGTAAAAACAAAGCAAGTAAATAAAGTGATAGAGATTGATATGATGAGAATAGACCCGGGGGCCATAGGTTTCACTAGTGGCTTCTCTCAAGAGCATAGATATTCTAAGGTGGGTGAACAAATTACTGTTGAGCAATTGACAGAACTGAGCATAGTTATGAGTATATCTAGGTTATGATCATGTATATAGGCATCACGTCCGAGACAAGTAGATTGAAACGATTCTGCATCTACTACTATTACTCCACTCATCGACCGCTATCAAGCATGCATCTAGAGTATTAAGTTAAAAACAGAGTAACGCCTTAAGCAAGATGACATGATGTAGAGGGATAAATTCATGTAATATGATAAAAAACCCCGTCTTGGTATCCTCGATGGAAACAATACAATACGTGCCTTGCAACCCTTTCTGTCACTGGGTAAGGACACCGCAAGATTGAACCCAAAGCTAAGCACTTCTCCCATTGCAAGAACTACCAATCTAGTTGGCCAAATCAAAAAGGATAATTCGCAGAGACTTGCAAAGATAACTCAATCATACATAAAAGAATTCAGAGAAGAATCAAATATTTTCCATAGATAATACTGGATCATAAACCCACAATTCATCGGTCTCAACAAACACACCGCAAAAAGAAGATTACATCGAATAGATCTCCACGAGAGAGTGGGAGAACATTGTATTGAGATCCAAAAAGAGAGAAGAAGCCATCTAACTACTAGCTATGGACCTGAAGGTTTGAAGTAAACTACTCACACCTCATCGGAGGGGCTATGGTGTTGATGTAGAAGCTCTCTGTGGTGGATGCCCCCTCCGGTGGAGCTTTGAAACAGGCCCCGAGATGGGATCTCGTGGATACAGAAGGTTGCGGCGGTGGAATTAGGTTTTTGGCTCCTGTTCTGATCGTTTGGGGGTACGTAGGAATATATAGGAGGAAGGAGTACGTCGGTGGAGCGTCAGGGGGCCCACGAGGTAGGGGGGGCGCCCGGGGGGGGGGCGCCCTCCACCCTCATGACCGCCTCTGGCACTTCTTAGAGTAGAGTCCAAGTCTCCTGGATCACGTTCGGTTAGAAAATCATGTTCCCGAAGGTTTCATTCCGTTTGGACTCCGTTTGATATTCCGTTTCTTAGAAACACTAAAATAGGCAAAAAACAACAATTCTGGGCTGGCCTCCAGTTAATAGGTTAGTCCCAAAAATAATATAAAAGTAGAAAATAAAGCCCAATATAGTCCAAAACAGTAGATAAAGTAGCATGGAGCAATCAAAAATTATAGATACGTTGGAGACGTATCACACCACCTCCGCCGCCGGCCCCGAGTCCGGCCGGTACACAGGAGAGCCGCCATCGCCACCCGGGACTCCTCCCGAGGCCGAGCCACCGCCCCTTTAAATAGCGCCACCCCGGGGCCCCCTGGACCCCGTTCGTGCCGCCGCCACCGCCTCCCGCCGCCGTCGCTAGCGCCGCGCCCCGCCGCAGGAGCTCGCCGCCGCCTGCGCAAGCCGCCGCCGTCGCCCCGCACCACCACCTGACCCCGCGCTGTCGCCTGCCGCCGCCGCCGTCTCGCTGGAACCCGTCACTGACCCTGCCGTTTTTTAGATAAAAACGTAGATCGTTTTATTAGGGTTTTGTCGGTTTTGTTTAGCCGGTTCGTTTAGTTAGATCGGTTTTTCGTTCGATTTATTTATTTAACGAACATCCGTTTGTTCGTTTGTTATAACGAACGATTTTCGCCAATTAAGTTCAGATAGCGAACTTTCGCACCGTAGGATTTTTCTTTTTAGTTCATTTTTCGGCTAGGGACCTATCCGCAAATAGTTTTATCATGATTTAGCCCCTGATCTTTAAACTAGCATAACTTTTTACTCGTTTATCCAAATTAGACGAAACCAGCGCCTAAATCTTCGTGTCGTTTTGTTCTTTCGAGTTAACCGACTTGAACATGATTTTGGTACTGTAAAATTTGAGTTTAGTCTAGTTTAGTAAACAATCTTGTTTCATTCGTATTTTGAGTTTCGTTGCTCTATTTGAGTTGAATCTTTTTACAAATCATAGCTAATCACATGTAACTACTGTTAAGATCTAATCCACATGATAATATTTCTTTTAGGTTTGAATTTTGTTAGTTTAAGTCGTTTGCTTGTTTCGTGTTCGATTTGGATCTTTTCTCGGTTTTTCTCGTGTTTCGTTTGAGTGACTGCTTATGTATGCTATTGTTTGTCTATGCTAGATTACCGGGAGTGCGAAGCTTGTTACTACCAATCTCTAGAGTTTGTAGATCGTCGGCAAGGCAAGTTACACTTTGATCATACTCTTTTATGCCCAGTTTTTACTATGCATTAGTTTTGCCCCTCAAATATTTGCATGAGTAGGATTGGGAACATGTGGTTTTGGTTGTAGTACTTGATGTAGGAACCTAATACCTTTAGATCACCCCGGGAATATACGTTATGCTTATTATTGCTTAGCCCTGCTCGTAGACGGGGATTGGACTGTGATTAATACATGGAAGTTTGAGAGTTATTTAATCATGGATAAATTAAGGTGGCAACTTTAATATACATCTCGGTGGATTGGTTAAGGCACCTGGGGAACCCAGTGTTGCCTGTTTTTGGAAATCCTGGAGTACTCGTGTGATTATCCTATGGAATGCCACCCAGACTCAAAGGGATCATAAGATTATTCATGCTAGAAACTTCTGTGTGCAGCCACAAGCCATTATGGGCTTTGGCATAGTTGAGTAAGTTGCGTGTGCTCTTGAAGAGGTGGACTGGCAGATGTAGGGGAGAGTAGGTGTACCGGTCCGCCCGGAGTAGAGAGTTAATGCTTTAGAAAGGCTATGTCTCGATCATTCGATCATGGATGCGGTCGAGTCTTGTGGGGAAAAGTGCGCAAACCTCTGCAGAGTGTATAAACTAACCATGGTTAGCCGTGTCCCCGGTTATGGACATCTTGAGTATCTAGTACTTGAATCTATTGATGTGATCTCATCACGTTACTTTAATTAACTTGTTGGGTTAATGATGTTACTTTTAGTTGGGATTTGAGTTGGGGTTACCTTCTCAAATAATGGGTAACTTGGGAGTAGTTAAATAAATTTATTCCTTTGTTGTAGGGAAAAACTAGCTTTATGCAAAATCATAAACTTCAGCCTCCACCAGCCAAATATTACATGTAGATATAGTTCTTGCATTTCATTACTTCATAGTGTAACTCTGCCAGCATATTCAATGTGCTGACCTACACGGCTGCAACGTCTCATGTTGTAGACTACTCAGACGATGAATAAGGTGCGATAGGTCATTGTTTTGCACTCAGCTATGCCGTTGGAGTTGATGGACTCATTTAGCTTTGAAGCTTCCGCAGTTATCTATTTTAGATGGCCTTTAGCCATGATATTTTTGTGTAATCATACTATTTATGAGGACTCGATGTAATAAGTGTGTGATTGAAACTCTGTTATAAATCCTCGAGTACTGTGCATGTCAGCATTACCGATCCAGGGATGACACTGATGCACAAAGACTTGACCGGTTGAGGTCTGGTCGCTACATCCATCCCTTGTCATTATGTGATTTAGTTGTGCCTAAAGACATAAGTAGCAATGGCATGAAAAAACTTTGTATTTTCATCTCCAAGGTTTTCCCATCTGACGTTGGCCCTAATTCTCCAATATATTCTCTTTGCCTCCAGTAGTTTGTTTGTATGATTGATGAGCAATTTCTTGAAATTCCTTTTCACCCTAGATAGTGGTCTTTGCTCCTCTAGCCCATCAATTAACTTCACATAGAAACAACAGTTGTCAATGATTTTGTTCAGTTGGGAGTATTGCTTACTCCATGTTTTCAGACCTCTTATGATAGCTTTGAACTTGGAGTTTAATTTTTTTGCTGAGTTAGAGAAATGTGTGGAGTTAAGCCAGTGCTTTTCCACAGTTTCAATGAATCCACTAAATTTAGTCCAATATTATTCAAATCTGAATATCTGACTTTCTGTGATGTTGCTGTCAATTTGAATTTTGATAGGAACATGGTCAGATGTAATTTTTGCCAATGGAATAGCCATGGTAGATTGTCACGCCCTCGATGCGGCTATATCTCCCACATATCGAAGCTCGACTTAGAGGCATAAAGGCATTGAAAGCAATGTCTCAAGTGAGGTAATCTTCACACAACCCATGTAATACATAAGGGAAAGAGATACATAGTTGGCTTACAATCGCCACTTCACACAATTACATGAATAAAGCATTACATCATCCAGATACAATCAAGGTCCGACTACGGAACCAAAATACAAGAAGAACCCCAAATGCGACAAAGGTCCCCGATCGACCCCAACTGGGCTCCACTACTGATCAACTAGAACGAAACAACACAAAGGGCAAGATCTTCATCGAGCTCCTCCTTGAGCTCGGATGCGTCACCTGCATGGTTTCATCGGCACCTGCAAACTGGTTTTGGAAGTATCTGTGAGTCACGAGGACTCCGCAATCTCACACCCGCAAGATCAAGACTATTTAAGCTTATAGGAAGGATGGAGTAATGAGGTGGAGCTGCAGCAAGCGACTAGCATATATGGTGGCTACAATCGCAAAAGAGAGCGAGAAGAGAAGCAAGGCACGGTCGTGAAGCTAGTAGCGATCAAGAAGTGATCCTGAAACTATTTACGTCAAACATAACTCCAACACCGTGTTCACTTCCCGGACTCCGCCGAGAAGAGACCATCACGGTTACACACGCGGTTGATGCATTTTAATTAAGTCAAGTGTCAAGTTATCTACCCCCGGACATTAACAAATTCCCATCTGCCACATAACCGCGGGCATGGCTCTCGAAAGTTTATACCCTGCAGGGGTGTCCCAACTTAGCCCATGACAAGCTCTCGCGATCAACGAAGGAATAGACCTTCTCCCAGGAAGACCCGATCAGTCTCGGAATCCCGGTTTACAAGACATTTCGACAATGGTAAAACAAGACCAGCAAAGCCGCCCGATGTGCCGACAAATCCCGATAGGAGCTGCACATATCTCGTTCTCAGGGCACACCGGATAGGTCAGCCTACGAGTAAAACCAGCCCTCGAGTTGCCCCGTGGTGGCCCCGCAGTCTGCCCGTTTCGGACCAACACTTGAAGGAGCACTGGCCCGGGGGGTCTAAAATAAAGATGACCCTTGAGTCTGCAGAACCCAAGGGAAGGGGTATATGTGGTAGGTAGTCAAATGGTAAAACCAAGGTTGGGCCTTGCTAGAGGAGTCTTATTCAAAGCGAACTGTCAAGGGGGTCCCATAAATCACCCAACCGCGTAAGGAACGCAAAATCAAGGAACATAACACCGGTATGACGGAAACTAGGGCGGCAAGAGTGGAACAAAACACCAGGCATAAGGCCAAGCCTTCCACCCTTTACCAAGTATATAGGTGCATTAATTAAATAAGAGATATTGTGATATCCCAACAAGTAAAACATGTTCCAACCAGGAACAACATCTCCATGTTCCAACAAGGAACAAACTTCAATCTTCACCTGCAACTAACAACGCTATAAGAGGGGCTGAGCAAAGCAGTAACATAGCCAATCAACGGTTTGCTAGGACATGGTGGGTTAGAGGTTTAACATGGCAATTTGGGAGGCTGACAAGCAAATGGTAGGCATCGTAGCATTGGCATAGCAAAAGAGCGAGCAAACTAGCATAGCAAAGATAGTAGTGATTTCGAGGGTATGATCATCTTGCCTGAGATCCCGCTAGGAAGAAGAACGAGTCCATGAAGAAGACAAACAGATGAAGTCGAACGGATCCTCACAACTCCGGAACGAAACCGAAGCTAACGAGAGAAGCAACCCGGAAAGAAACAAACAACATAGTAAACAACCATCACATAAACATGGCATGAAGCACAATCAAGTATGATGCATGTCCGGTTTAATGAGGCATGGCATGGGAAAGTGCAACAAACAATACTACAAGTTAAGTGGAGCTCAATATGCAACGAGTTGCATATTGACGAAACACCACATCAATTATTTAGTTCTCTCTCGGTTATGTACACAACAATATTAAATGTTATTAACATGGCAAGAGCTGAAGCATAAGTAAACTAACTATTTAGGCAAGTTTAAATGAGGCCGGAAATAACAAACAATAATTCCGGAAAATCCTCATGTTATTAAGCAATTTAATGCAACAGCAATTTTAAACATTTTAAATTGTTGTTAGTATGATGCAGATGACATATTCAAGTTTATGCAATTTATGAAAATGTTATGAGCATGTTATGAAGCATTTGGTCACCATGGCGGAACGAAAAGGGTGCCACGGCGGCGAAACAAAAAATGGTGCCACGGCAACATATCTGAAAATGATGCCACGCAACATAACGGTTCTGGTAGCTCACGGAGATACCAGTGCAAAAGGAAGCGAGCGTGAGCGAGTCATGCAAGATGGTGGGGTGATCCCGGCTTCCGGGTTCCCACGGGTCGACAGCATGGCAAACGAGGAACATGCACGAAACAAACGGGCAGGGTGCAAACATATCGCACATCTCATTCAACACATGCATTCGGTCCACGGCGGTCGTCTCGGGGTTATACCTTTGAAGCGTGCGTTTTCGGAGTGGTTCGGGTTCGGCGAAGGGAGTAGTCGTTCACGGCCGTAGTGGAGGTAGACGTTCACGTGGCGACGTAGAGGAAGTAGTTGTACACGGCGACGGTAGTTGTACACGTTTGGAGAGGAACTTGGGCGTAGTGGTACACGGCGACGGTAGTAGTAGAAGTAGTCGTTCTCGCACGTAGATGAACTTGACGGGTCCCATGGGTAGTCGTACTCGGCGAATCCGTGTAGTTGCACATGTCTTTGTGCTGTAGCCGAACTTGATGAAAACCCACGGTGACGGTAGACATACACGGTCAGCTTGATGGAACTTGGCGGGGGTCTCCTCGGGTCAACAGTGATGTGCAAGGGCTAGAACACCCGGCGGCTTGGTCTGCTCAAGGCCATGGAGATGACAGGCAGCAGGAGGCTGCTAGTGGAGGCAGAGCCACGACGAGGAGGTCCTGCTCCGGCAGCTGCAAGTGGTGGACGGACGCAGGCAGCGGCAAGGCTTCGGGCGTGAGGGAGAAGGAGTCGGCACGAGGTGGGTGATGGAGGAGAGCATGGGCGGAGAAAGCCCGTAACAGGACGGAGACGGCAGGTTCAAGGCGGAGGTCGCCGAATCCGGCGCGGAACTTGACCGGAGAGGCGGCTTGCTGTGGTCGGGGACGCGCGGGCGAGGAGGAGAAGCAAGAGGGCGACGTCAGGTTTGGCGGCGGCGACCGGTGCTAGGGCTCAGGCGAGCTCCGGCCAAAATGATGGGGAGGAGCGGCGCGGGTGCCAGCGTGCAAGGGCGCTCGTGCAGAGGGGGCAGGGGACTCCGGGCTCCTGTTGGAGCTCGTCGTCAGCGGCGATCGCAGGCCGACGCGGCGGGATCGAGAGGCACGGGAGGAGGCCTCCAGGCGTTGGGGACGAGGCAGAGGAGGAAGGAGCGTGAGGGAGGAGATCGAGGGGAGATGGGGATCGAGCGAGGAGATGTGGCGGCGCTGGGAGGAGGGCGAAGGGAGACGAGATCGAGAGGAGTGGGGATCGATCAGAGGGGGTTCGAGTGATGGGTTCTGGCGCCGCGAGGGGAGAAGGCGCTCGGGGAGATGGGCATCGGGAGAGGGTTCGATCAGGCTAGGGTTTAGGTAGGGGCGCGGCTGGGCCTTGGGCCAACTAGTGCAGCTGCTGGGATCCTTCTCTCCTTCTCTCTTTTTCAGATCTCTTCCAAAAAAACAGAAAAGCAAAGAAAGAAAGGGAGAGAAAATAAATGAGTGGACAAGAATTTATGGCAAGGGGATAATTTTCCCGGATTCGCATAAATGCGCTTGTTCCAAGAAAAATAGAAAGGCCATGATTGAAAGATTTAAATTCAAACTCATTTGAATTTAATTCAAATGGGTTTGAACTAGGACTTGATAAAAGGAAGGTCCAAAAATGTTCGGATTTTTGGTGGAGCTCCGGAAAATGATGAAAGAAATATATGGCAAGGTTGGAGACGAAGAATTAAGATAACAAAGGCATTGGAATATTTTGTAAGTGTGTTATGGTGAATTCCAAGTTAATGAAATATTTAAATATAGCTCCCTAATATTGGGAAGATATGTTATAAAGAGAAGTCACCATGTGAATTCCCTCGATTTAAATAGATCAAAAGATCTATGGTTTTTATTTAGATGAGGTTTTAAAAATTAAATGACATGCTGGCATGATGACATGATGCAATGCAAAAATAAATAGAGCAAGCACAAATAAAAACATACTGAGGTCACAAAATATGGAAGTCTTCTGGATCGTCGGTCTCGGGGCGTTACATAGATGGATGAGCAGTGGTCCAGTGAGAACTAGTAAATGTCCAGTCTAGTTTTTCCAATAGAGGCTCGTCTTGTTTATTGCTCCATGTGAAGGATCTTCCTTTGAGTGAGATTTTGTCGGATATAGGGTTCCGGCAAAACCCTTAACGTTCGAACTCTGGGGTGCGCACAAAGATCTCTCCCTACCAAAACATGCCCACAACCTCGCCGCGATTACTAAGCTAGCACGATGAACAACACAAGAGACATGAGGTTTATACTGGTTCGGGCCACCGTTGCGGTGTAACACCCTAATCCAGTGTGTCTTGTGGTGGATTGCCTCTTGGGCTGATGATGAACAGTACAGAGGAAGAACAGCCTCGCAAGGAGAGGTGTTCTTGTGGTGATGTGGATGAACTTCTCTATCAGATGCCTTCTACTGTGGTGGTTAGCCCTATTTATAGAGGCCCTGGTCCTCTTCCCAAATATTGAGCAGGAAGGGATCCAATAGCGGCCATTTTGAAAGGGGACAACTAGTACAAGCTATCCTGACTAAAGGTGGTTGTCGGTGTCAAAACAGGCGGATCTCGGGTAGGGGGTTCCAAACTGTGCGTCTAGGCGGATGGTAACAGGAAACAAGGGACACGATGTTTTTACCCAGGTTCGGGCCCTCTCGATGGAGGTAAAACCTACTCCTGCTTGATTGATATTGATGAAATCGGTAGTACAAGAGTAGATCTACCACGAGATCAGAGAGGCTAAACCCTAGAAGCTAGCCTATGGTATGATTGTTGTTCGTCCTACGGACTAAAACCCTCCGGTTTATATAGGCACCGAAGAGGGTTAGGGTTACACAGAGTCGGTTACAATGGTAGGAGATCTACATATCCGTATCGCCAAGCTTGCCTTCCACGCCAAGGGAAGTCCCATCCGGACACGGGACGAAGTCTTCAATCTTGTATCTTCATAGTCCAGGAGTCTGGCCAAAGGCTATAGTCCGGCCATCTGGACACCCCCTAATCTAGGACTCCCTCAGCAGCCCCTGAACCAGGCTTCAATGACGACGAGTCCGGCGCGCATATTGTCTTCGGCATTGCAAGGCGGGTTCCTCCTCCGAATACTTCATAGAACACAAGGATAGTGTCCGGCTCTGCAAAATAAGTTCCACATACCACCATAGAGAGAATAATATTTACACAAATTCAATCTGCTGACGTATTCCGTGGCGTGACATCACACCACGGCCAAGCCTTTATTCAAATCGTTTTTACTGTCCCACCTCAGCGCGTTTAGCGAGGTGGTTTCCTTGGCACATCTTGTCAAAGCAGAGATCGTGTCCCCTTATTCCGGGATTCTCATCAATACGGGCGTGGGTAACCCAACCATGCCATTGATTATGGCGCTTGGGAGATTAGCGAGTTTTACTAGGCTGGTGGGGACGCATAGTTTCGTCCGTCCATATAAGGGGATAAGGATCCACCTTTTCACACACGCCTTCTTCCTCCTTTGCTCATCCATTTCCGCGCACTCGAGCTCCAGCGACCAAGTTCGCACATCTCGCCTCAACCTTCCCCAGCCATGTACGGAGGGGGAGGCAAGTGGATGGTCTCCTCCGTCATGGAGGGACACATCAAAAAGCTGTGGAAGGCCGGATACTTGTCCAGCGACATCGCGCATCGGCTCCCCGACAAGGGGCAGCTTATCCCCACCCCCCAGGCCCCATGAGAGGGTGGTGTTCCTCCCCCACTTCCTCCACGGACTAGGTTTTCCACTTCACCCATTTGTCCGGGGCTCATGTTCTACTACGGCCTGGGTTTCCATGATCTGGCCCCGAATTTCATCCTCAACATCTCGGCGTTCATCGTCGTGTGCGAGGCCTTCCTCTGCATCCAGCCCCACTTCGGCTTATGGCTGAAGACCTTCAATGTCAAGCCGAAGGTAGTGGGCGGCCTCCAAGCGGAGTGCGGAGGTGCCATGGTGGGCAAGATGCCCAACGTCCTATGGCTCGAGGGCTCCTTCGTGGAGACCATAAAGGGGTGGCAATCGGGGTGGTTCTACATCACCGAGCCGCGTGACCCTCAATGGGTAGCGGCCCCTGAATTCCGATCTGGCTTCCCTACATGGCTCACCTCTTGGAAAGAGACGAGCCTAACATGGGGTAATTTGGAAGAGCTGACCAGACTCCAATCCTACGTCCAAAGCCTGGTGAACAAGAAGCTCAAGCTCGTCAACGTAGTCCAGGTCATGCTCATCCGCCGGATCCTCCCGTGCCAACAACGGGCCTCAGCTTGTGGGAGTTTGATCCAGCACAACACCAAACCTTGAGTAGGCTCTTCGACACTACGTATGAAGATGCCTGGAAGGTGCTGTTCAAGGGCGCTGAGGCTCCCGCATCCGCTACTGAAGATCGCGGATTCAGCTCGCAGCGTCAAGCTGGCGAGGTAAGCTATTTTACCCTTTACAGGACACTTGTTTTCCATAGTTTGACTCTATGCGGGATCTAAACTCCCTTACCTTTCACAGGCCTAGCAGAAGACGTCCGGGCAGGTTGACTGTCCGGCTCCCTTGCCAGAAGACCCAGCGGACGCCCGATTGATGGGGCTGCTGGTTCCGGCACCTCACGTGGTGCCGGAGAAGAAGGCCAAGAAGAAGGCCACGGGAACTCGAAGGAGTTCCCGGCGCCAGGTGTTGTCGGACTCATCGTCCGATGACTCCGAGGCGGACTCCTCCCGCGAAGACGAGGAGGAGGAGAAAGAGGCCTCTTCCCCAGCGGGGGAGAGAAGAAAAGGAAGGCCGCCCCAACTAGGGAGGACGGAGGGTCCAAGAAGGGAAGGACCGTTCCTCCGGACTACTCCACCAACGCCGACGACAGCGAAGAGAAGTGGCCACCGAGGGCTAAGCCCCTGGCAACATCGTAAGTGTCCAGATACCAGAATAACTCATGGCGTTTAGTTTGTCGCATAGAATCTCCTAACACCGAATATAACTCTGCAGCCCGCCCAAGGACGGGCTCAACACTTCAACGAGCGGCTCCCTGGCTTCGTGGGACGTGAATAGCACTTCACTTCCGACCGTCTCCTCTCCTCGCGCTGCGGATGACGTCGAGGTGGGGTCCCAAAAAGGGCCCAGCCAGGAGGAGGAGGTCCCGGAGGTGCCGGAAGGCAACCTACCAGACTTCGGGCACAAGGGGGATCAAACCCCGAAGGGTTCTGAGTCCGGCCCTGGGCCGGACTCCGTACCGGAACCTTCAGTGGTTCTGGAGTCCGGCAGGCGGCCCCTTCGTAAGAAGGGCGAGAGTGCGACACCGGTGACCTCCGTCCAACTGGAGGCACCGGATAATTTGCTGGAGGCGCTTAACGGCGCCTCCATCGACGAGCAGCACCGCACTGTTATGAGTGTGCTGATTCAGAAAGTTCAGTCCGCCAAGAGCGGGCTGACTGAAGCCTGTGCCAGCCTTCTAACAGGCTTTGAGGTATGTATTTAAGATATGTGAAAATATTACCGCATAGACAGTAGCCCCTGATGCTCAGTTTGGTGTTCGGAAAGAAAAGCCGAACTGAGGATCTAAAAAGATGTACGCAGGAGTCTAACATAAGTATGTCAATATGGGGAATGCAGGCTGCGCTGCTGACCTCTGCCGCACTAACTGCGGAGGTCAATGCATTGAAGCAGAGCCTCGAGCGGTCCGAGAACAAGCTCGGCCTTGCCAAGAAGCAGCTCGAGGACAACGAAGGTAAGTAATACCTTATGGAAGTATATAAAAGATTTGGTTGCAAAAAATGACACGAACAACGTGAGTATTGCAGGGGCCACGAACGAGGTGGCGACCCTGAAGGAAGCGGTGTCCAGGGCCGAAAGCAATGCGGCCACGGAGCACACCGAGCGAGAGAAGCAGGAGGCACGGGTGGCGGAGGTGCGGCAAGAGCTCCAGTCTCTCGTTGAAAAACACGAGGGTTTGGAGCGTGACTCAAAGACTCGAGAGTCCGAGCTCGCCTCCGCTCTTGAGAGCGCCAAAGCCGCTAAGGCCGAAGCCCAGAAAGCCCTCCAGGAAATTGAGGCAATGAAGAAGATAGCGGCGGGTAAGGCATTCTTCATGCAAAGCAAGCACGTAAAAGTGAATTACTTGTTACTTATGTCACATCCCTGGTCCTGTTATGCACTAGGCTAGACCTCATGTGAGTATCATGTTTTAATTCAAATGAAATTTGAATTGAGGAATTTTTAAAGCCTCAGAAACCTTCTAAAAATGATCAACATTAAAATCTCCTCAAAGAAGTCCAAGAAAATGTTCCTCTTAGTCTCTGAAAATATTGCAAAGAGGTAAAACTCAAAACAATATTTTTGGTATCTCAGAGTTAATTATTTTGGGCCTTTGAATTAAATAAATAGCTATTTGCATTGGATATATATTTGATATATACATAATATATGTCCAATAATTACTGGAACATTTTATGTGGTTTGGTATATTTTAGTCCTAGCCACATAACTATTTCCAGGATTTTATAAAATGGTTTAGTGTCTAAAACTAAATCAAAACAAACTACAGAAAATAGAAAACAGAATTAAATAGAAATGAAAGAGAGAGAGAGAAGGACTTATCTGGCGCTCACCCGGTAGCCAGCCGGCCCAGCTCCTGTGCGGCCCAGCCCATCTCCACTTCCCCCACCCCCTGTCGCCTTCCTCCTCGCGCCAGTAGGCACAGGCGCGTGGCCGACGCACGCCGGCGCACGCCCCGGCCACCTCCTGCTTGCCGCTCCACCTCGACACCCCGGACGCCTCCATGCGTGCCACGCCACCCCCTGGAACTCCCTCACTCTCCCGAACTCT
>NC_041387.1:128471179-128479198 GCF_002162155.2 Triticum dicoccoides
AATGCGCTCAAAGGCTCCGCCTCGACCCCCTCTTCCTCCCCACCGATCCACGGCCCTCCGGAAGCCCTGGATGCTGCCAGCTTCGCCGTTCCCCTCCTCGGCCACCGCGGATCGCCGCCGTCAAATACGCCCCCGTCCGGCCTCCCTCAAGCTCGCCGTCCACCTCTACAGGGTCTACGTGAGCTCTCCGTCCGTTTCCCCCTCTCTGTTTCGTCGTTCGCGCGCCGTAGCTAGGTTATCCACCGCGGCCGAGAGCTTCTCGCCGCCGGCCATGGCGTGGCCGTGGCCACAGCCACCGCAGCTCGCTCCCGAGCCCACCGTCGTGCTCACCGCAACCCCAGGAGGCCGCAGCGCCCTTCCGTTTCCCCTCTTGTGCACCGTAGCGCCGTTCCCGCCAACGCCCGAGGTCCGGCAGCCGCTGAGCTCGACGCCGGCGAGGATTACGGCCGCCCTAGCTTCTCCCGTTTGCCCTGTTAGATGCGCGCGAGCCTGGGCATTCCGTAGATGCCCTCCGCCGGCCATTTGGTCGCCGGAGCAAGAAACCCGAAGGCCTCCGCCGCCTCGGCCTCGCCGGCGACTCAACGCCGGCGGGATTGAGTTGTTTGACCAGGGGTTTGACCTCCCCTGGGTCTATGACAGGTGGGCCCCCGCCATCAGGTGATTAGTTTAAGCTAATCGCCACCTAAGCTAACCCCCTGACACTGACATGTGGGCCCTAGTGCCCCTAATCTTTAATTAAACTAAACTAACCCCCCCTGTCTAACCTGTGTCACTGACGTGTGGCCCCCACACGTCAGGTTTGACTCTGGGCGACCCAGTTGACCTGGTGACCTCAGCCTTACGCCATGCTGACGCAATATTCCTTTTCTGGAATTTAGTTCATTTTATAAATATTCAGGAAATTCCAGAAATTTGTAAAAACTTCTAAAAATCATAGAAATTCAACCGTAACTCCAAATTAGATAATTTATATATGAAAAATTATCAGAAAAATTCAAGGAATCCATCTGTACCATTTTCATGCATGTTAGAACAACTTATAGCTGCTGTTTAGCACAAATCAATTAAATGGCATTTGAATAATCACATATGGAGTTTGAATTTGAATCTTGTATTCAAACCAACTTCATTTAATCTGTTGCTAGTTGCATTAGCCCAAAACACATTCATTTTGCCATGTCATGATCATGCATCATATTGTGCATTGCATTGATTGTGTTCCCTTCTGTGTTGCCGGTATTTGTCCCCTCTCGATAGACGTGATACCGATGATGTGATCGTTGACACTGATGAAGACTCAATGTTATCTTCAGAAGTGCCAGGCAAGCAAAACCCCCTTGTTCATTCCGATACAATCCTACTCTCTCGCTCCTGCTCTCTTTTACTGCATTAGGACAACACCGATTCATCTGTTACTTGCTGCGGTAGCTAAACCCCTTTATCCTTTGCATGACCTGTCATTGCCACAGTAAATAGATGAAACCCACTAGCATGAGTAGGAGTTGTTTGAGCCCTGATGTGCCTACTCATTCATGCTTGTTTGTCATGCCTGCTACTGCTTAGAGTTGAGTCAGGTCTGATTCATCGAGGATGAATCAGAGGTGTGTGAACATGTCCTACTATGTATGAGCTAAGTGTGTGAACACGATTTGGTAAAAGGTGTCGGTGAGAGGCCATGTAGGAGTACATGGTGGGTTGTCTCATTGAAGCCGTCCTTAGGAACTGAGTTCTGTGTTTGTGATCCATGATTCAGCTACTACCATGCATTGGGCCCTGAAATATGACCCCGCTCGACTTCTTATTCACCCTAGTTCTCTGTCCAGGAGTTGCAAGTAGTTTCTGGTGTTTGTAGCTTACTGGAGGCCGTGGACAGCGCTGACCGTAGGGGTGGGCTGTGATGCGGTAGGTACGTGGCACGGTGTACCGGATGCCCGTTTGGTATCTCGGGAACCCTGTTCACATCGTTTGGGGCTGTGAGCGAAACTCCGGCCGGATCTCCTCATGGATGGAACCCGAATAGGCGATAAACCTGGACTAGAGACTTGAGTGTTTAGGTAGGTCGTGGTCTACACCCACGTCGGCTTTCGCTTGAAGTCTGCCGAGCACATGTCGTGTGCAGACGCTAAGTGGTGGAAACATGTATGAAGAAGTACACCCCTGCAGGGTTAACATCATCTATTCGAATAGCCGTGTCTGTGGAAAAGGACTTCTGGGTTGCTTATATCAGTTCGTAGACAAGTGAAAGTGGATACTTTAAAATGCGCAAGATAAGCGTGAGTGCTATGGATGGCGTTCTCGTAGGGAGACGGGAGCGGATCCATAGTGGTGTATTGATATGGTGAATATGTGGACTCGTGTGCGCCACCTCAAAAGAGTTACTTGCAGTCGTAGTTCAGGTTAGCCACCGAGTCAAAGCTGGCTTGCTGCAGTTAAACCCCACCATCCCCTTGTTGAAAATGATGCATATGTAGTTAGTTCTGATGTAAGTCTTGTTGGGTACATTTGTACTCACGTTTGCCTATTTTATGTTTTTGCAGAGAGACTTCAGTCTCACTAGTAGTTCCACGTGGACTTCGACGTTTAGCTTGATACCTCAGCTACGATCTTGTGCCCTCGGCAGGATCTGATCGATAGTCAGGCTTCTCAGCCTTTTTCATTTATAGATGTCTGTACTCAGACATGATAGCTTCCTCTTGTGCTTTGACTTGTATGCTCTGATTGTTGGGTCATGAGACCCATGTTTGTAATGTCTCGCTCCTCGGAGCCTATTGAATAAACTACTTGAGTCGTAGAGTCATTTTGTGATGCCATGTTGTATTGCACATATCAAGCATATTGTGTGTATGTTATTGAAATGCTTGGTATGTGTGGGATCTGACTATCTAGTTGTTTATCTTTAGTAGCCTCTCTTACCGGGAAATGTCTCCTAGTGTTTCCACCGAGCCATGGTAGCTTGCTACTGCTCCGGAACACTTAGGCTGGCCGGCATGTGTCCTTCTTCGTTCCTGTGTCTGTCCCTTCGGGGAAATGTCACGTGATGAATACCGGAGTCCTGTTAGCCCGCTACAGCCCGGTTCACCGGAGTCCTGCTAGCCCAGTGCTACAGCCTGGATTCACTCGCTGATGACCGACACGTTCGATGCTGGGTCATGGATGCCTGTCCCTGTAAGTTTGTGCCACTTTGGGTTTACGACTAGCCATGTCAGCCCGGGCTCCTTATCATATGGATGCTAGTGACACTGTCATATACGTGTGCCAAAAGGCGCAAACGGTCCCGGGTAAAGGTAAGGCGACACCCGTGGGAATACCGTGTGTGAGGCCGCAAAGTGATATGAAGTGTTACATGCTAGATCTATGTGGCATTGAGTCGGGGTCCTGACAGCGTTGGTATCAGAGCTTGACTGCCTGTAGGATTACCAAGCCAAACTGATCGAAGTTGAGTCTAGAAATTCTTTAGTTATATAAGGGAATTGATTGTGGGATGGAACGTAAGGCTCTTTTTACTCCTTATACCTCATGCCCTTCTGATCTGAGTCATCTTATCTTTCCTGCGGGGATTAAGAACTAGGCTATCTCTTCTTTCTATCAGGATCACGTGTTACTAATCCGTAGACTTATAAGATTTTTGGACTTAAGCCTCTGTTCAGTTTTTACTGCTTCCATATGTTAATTGTTGATCTCGAAACCTTGATATTGTGCTTCTGAGTGGTTATGCCACCATTTTTGTGAATGTCTCAAATCTTTTCTGAGCATTTACAGCCGTTATGCTGTCCGAGTCATCCCAGGTTTCTAAATAGTCGGATGCATTTGCAAATCCCTTCCTCCTGTTTCCGATGTGCCTTTGGTCAGATTAATCACACAAATCAGTGAGTTGAGGTACTTTATTGCCTTGACATATATGTTGGAGATATTATTATGACCCTAGGTGTCTTAGGGGATCATCTAGTAATCTAGCTATGATTTGTGTCCCAGTGTGATGACTCTGGCTTTATCCCCGAAAGCATCCCGTGATGCTACTTAGTAGTAGGTATTCTACTCCTGGGTTCTGAACCCGAGATTCACTCTACCTACTTCATGTTGATAGTAATTGCTAGTGCCTTTAGGATATTAGTAACCTTTGCGATAGTCCTTGAAGTCCGTGGTATCTTCTTCTTCCAAATACCATGAACTACTTATGGCAGATGTTTATTGGATCAAAAAAAAATCACAATTAGAGTACTCTTGAGGAGTTCTCCATTCATAAATCGTGACTCTGCCAGTTCTACCTTTCTGCATGGGGTATCCGGAAGAAACATGTTGACCTTGGTTCAACATGCTAAACCATGCATCCACAACTCAGAAAATCGTATGTTCCTTTGAGATGTTCTCTTTAGTTGTCTTCTGACCCTCGTCTATCATTTGATAGTCCAGAGTATGCGTGCGTTCATTCATCGATGCCTATTACTCTTGTGGTCCGTCAAGCCATTCTATTCCAGAATGACTAGGAGAAACAAAGTCCAGTACCTCATCCATATCTAGGATTGGGTCAAAGTAGTTGTATTCCGCAGATCAAATGCCAATCCAGCTTTTGGTTCTGTTCTACCTTGGAGTATTACCCCCCTTATGTCAGAATTGTCATGAGAATTGCACCAACTCTCATGAATTTTGACGTAGTGATACTTCTCACCATCATTAGTCATTCCTCGGCCCTCGTGTTGATGCAACCGGAATACCGGCAAATGAATTGTGATGTGTGAAATCAATACTCCCAGCAACCTCGTTGCTTGGTAGTTAAATGGACGATAACCTCATTCTCAGCATATTGATTATTGAATCGTCACCCTAAGACTGATCGTGCTATCTAGTTCTTATTTCGGTGCACCCTTCGATTGATGAGTTAGGATTTGTCAAGTCCTCGCTCATTTGATCATATCATCTTGCCCTGAAAAGCGAGATTGTTCTCGAGCTTAGTAACATACCGGTGGTTCGTGATTTTCCGAATATCTTCTCGGAAGTATTACCAGGTTGATCCCTGACTGTTATGTTGAGTTCGTGATCAAGTTGGTTTATTCCTGTAAACCACCCCTTCTCCAAGAATCCGTGTTGGATACCCTGAGCTAGTTGGATAAGCTAAACAACAACTTGGAGAGTTGGAAGATAAAAGCTTGTCCGACTTAGTTCATGTTAAGGGATGTCTTTTTGTGTGTGTGTGTGTGTGTGTGTTGAAGAAAGATGATATCTTCATCAATTGGTCCTCGTGAACAATTGTTGGATCTATTATCTTACCCAAACCTTTGATTGAGTATGGGTTATCATCTAATCAGACCAGAACCAACGATATTCGTAATGTTGTCTTACTCGTGGTTGATCCCTCGAGCATACACCATTATATCTTTTGGGTCTGACCAATGCTATCACTTGTTCACTTAACTATGGAATTCCTTTTAAAAGGAAACCCAGATGAATCGTTGTTGTGTCCATTGACAACATCCTTGTCTTCCCCATAATTTTGCTGAACATTAATCTAGTGTTGGAAACTTTTGAAAGCATTTGTTCATGCTAGCTCATGAAGCATATGTTCGGATGTAAGAAGTGACTTCCTCTAGTTCATGTGCATTTGATGCAAGTTGCCGCCGTGGACTCGAGAAAGTCAATGTTGCTTCCTCTGGGATCATCGCAAGTCAGTCATGCACACGTGCGAAGTATTCTGTGGTCTGGAGACTTGCAACCTCCATTCTATATGTATATCCTAGCACACCAAGCCACTGATTGAGTTGTTCAAAGATAAAGGAGTCTGTCCAAGGTGAACTCTTTGGACTTCCACGCGTGGAGACTTCGATGTCATTAATGATGGTTCCCCACCTGAACTCGGTAGTGTTTTATTATAAGACTACCACGTGGTCATGTTTGTCTGGGACAGCGTGTTCACATGTTTGTAGCAGAACCAGCTCATGTTTTGGAGCTTACTATCGTAGTTCATTCCCCGAGAATCTCGCAGCGTTGTCTCGTCGAATTGTGTTGCAAACTTTCATTTTTCTTCCTAGACTCGATGAGTCTGGAATATCCTGACACCAACCAGATCTGAATCTCAGGTAGATATGATGGTTTGGAACATTTCCCAAGAACTATAATATCGGTCCCTCAAAAACCGGTAAAGTGGATGTCGTGGCCAACACACCCAGCCGGAAGACCTGTTATTATAATATCTTGATTGAGGAAGTTGGCCACCTCCCCATAGGGATTTCGTAGGATTTACTCCCTAGTTGCCCCTATGGATTTTGAGATCCCGAAGTCCGACCTTTTACTTGATGTTCTAGATATCAAACCATATATATGAATGGGTTACGCTAGCACATCAAGGAGAACATTAGAAGCGGAGTGCTAAATGTCTCTCGGTCGATCATCCAGATTTTGTTTCCTTGGCCTCGCCAAGGTGAAATCTAAGAAGGTGTTATCTTCCTTTGCATCGGCATCTTCCACCGGTATTCATCATGGTAGTAAGTTGTGTTGCCAGAATCCTTGACACGGATATTGGTAAAACCTTGATGATTATGGAAATGCTCAAGTTCTTGAGAGCACGCACAAGCGTTAGGTGTTACCATCGGCACTAGCTAGGTTTGCTCTCAACTTCCTCGGTTATGCTATAACTTCTCAACAGTGGATTCACTCTTTATTGTTGGGTTCTTCCCCAGTTACCAGAATCATTCCCAGCATTTGCATTTTTTTCCCAGCTTGCATCGCCAATGTGCCATTCTACCACGGGTCTCTTCCATTTCCGGTGGTAAGCAAATTCATCCATTACGTTGTCTTCAACAAGGCAATCCACATCATCCAAGTCCGAGTATGCCATTCTACCGACCCCCTCCAAATGATCGCTCGAGAATTGCCTTAGGCTGGTTTAAAGAGTTTCAATGATCTCTGAATCAAAAGTAATTCTTTTTGCCACTTAAGGGGATATCTCTACGAGTCACCTTCCCTAAGGTGTATCGTTATGGTATCATGGCAACTCAACTCCTCGCTACGTTGACAATCGATTACCACCTTCTTAAGCGTGAAATTGTGGTCTACCTAGTGAACCTTCGTCATCTGCTTCACTCCATTCCTATGGATGTGTGCTTCGCCTCTCAGCTCGAGAGATGTTGCTATGTCTCATTCCGTGAGTTAATCCTGAGTTGTTCGACCTTCGAGAAGAACCATTATTTTAGGATCTTTCCTTTCCTCTCGTTGTCATGTTAGTTGGAGTTCTCAGAGCAAGACTTCGAGACAAACATGGTGATCGAATCAACGCTTTGATAAAGTGCACCCTGGATCGTGAAGATTGTGCTAGTTTGCGTTTCCCCTTCACCCTACCCTACGCTTGAATCTCGGGACGAGATTTTTGTTTAGTGGGGGTGAGTTGTCACATCCCTGGTCCTGTTATGCACTAGGCTAGACCTCATGTGAGTATCATGTTTTAATTCAAATGAAATTTGAATTGAGGAATTTTTAAAGCCTCAGAAACCTTCTAAAAATGATCAACATTAAAATCTCCTCAAAGAAGTCCAAGAAAATGTTCCTCTTAGTCTCTGAAAATATTGCAAAGAGGTAAAACTAAAAAAAATATTTTTGGTATCTCAGAGTTAATTATTTTGGGCCTTTGAATTAAATAAATAGCTATTTGCATTGGATATATATTTGATATATAAATAATATATGTCCAATAATTACTGGAACATTTTATGTGGTTTGGTATATTTTAGTCCTAGCCACATAACTATTTCCAGGATTTTATAAAATGGTTTAGTGTCTAAAACTAAATCAAAACAAACTATAGAAAATAGAAAACAGAATTAAATAGAAATGAAAGAGAGAGAGAGAAGGACTTATCTGGCGCTCACCCGGTAGCTAGCCGGCCCAGCTCCTGTGCGGCCCAGCCCATCTCCACCTCCCCCCCCCCTGTCGCCTTCCTCCTCGCGCCAGTAGGCACAGGCGCGTGGCCGACGCACGCCGGCGCACGCCCCGGCCACCTCCTGCTTGCCGCTCCACCTCGACACCCCGGAC
>NC_041387.1:128479208-128479997 GCF_002162155.2 Triticum dicoccoides
GGACGAGATTTTTGTTTAGTGGGGGTGAGTTGTCACATCCCTGGTCCTGTTATGCACTAGGCTAGACCTCATGTGAGCATCATGTTTTAATTCAAATGAAATTTGAATTGAGGAATTTTCAAAGCCTCAGAAACCTTCTAAAAATGATCAACATTAAAATCTCCTCAAAGAAGTCCAAGAAAATGTTCCTCTTAGTCTCTGAAAATATTGCAAAGAGGTAAAACTCAAAACAATATTTTTGGTATCTCAGAGTTAATTATTTTGGGCCTTTGAATTAAATAAATAGCTATTTGCATTGGATATATATTTGATATATAAATAATATATGTCCAATAATTACTGGAACATTTTATGTGGTTTGGTATATTTTAACTCTAGCCACATAACTATTTTCAGGATTTTATAAAATGGTTTAGTATATTACTAAACTAAAATAACACAGAACAAAATAGATAAATAAAAACAGAAATAGAAATAGAGAGAAGGAAGTTACCTGGCGCCCACTTACCTGGCCCAGCACGGCCCAGCCCATCTCCACTTCCCCCCCTGTCGCCTTCCTCCTCGCGCCAGTAGGCACAGGCGCGTGGCCGACGCACGCCGGCGCACGCCCCGGCCACCTCCTGCTTGCCGCTCCACCTCGACACCCCGGACGCCTCCATGCGTGCCACGCCACCCCCCTGGAACTCCCTCACTCTCCTGAACTCTCCCCCCCTCCTCTGCTTCCTCTCTCCCTCACTCGCCCGAACGGAGCCGTCGCCACCGACGCCGTTCGCCGCGGCCACAACCACC
>NC_041387.1:128480007-128482989 GCF_002162155.2 Triticum dicoccoides
CCCCCTGGAACTCCCTCACTCTCCCGAACTCTCCCCCCTCCTCTGCTTCCTCTCTCCCTCACTCGCCCGAACGGAGCCGCCGCCACCGACGAGCTCCCTCGCGGCCACCGCCACCCCCTAGCCTCGCCGATGCGCTCAAAGGCTCCGCCTCGACCCCCTCTTCCTCCCCACCGATCCACGGCCCTCCGGAAGCCCTGGATGCTGCCAGCTTCGCCGTTCCCCTCCTCGGCCACCGCGGATCGCCGCCGTCAAATCCGCCCCCGTCCGGCCTCCCTCAAGCTCGCCGTCCACCTCTACAGGGTCTACGTGAGCTCTCCGTCCGTTTCCCCCTCTCTGTTTCGTTGTTCGCGCGCCGTAGCTAGGTTATCCACCGCGGCCGAGAGCTTCTCGCCGCCGGCCATGGCGTGGCCGTGGCCACAGCCACCACAGCTCTCTCCCGAGCCCACCGTCGTGCTCACCGCAACCCCAGGAGGCCGCAGCGCCCTTCCGTTTCCCCTCTTGTGCATCGTAGCGCCGTTCCCGCCAACGCCCGAGGTCCGACAGCCGCTGAGCTCGACGCCGGCGAGGATTACGGCCGCCCTAGCTTCTCCCGTTTGCCCTGTTAGATGCGCGCGAGCCTGGGCATTCCGTAGATGCCCTCCGCCGGCCATTTGGTCGCCGGAGCAAGAAACCCGAAGGCCTCCGCCGCCTCGGCCTCGCCGGCGACTCAACGCCGGCGGGATTGAGTCGTTTGACCAGGGGTTTGACCTCCCCTGGGTCTATGACAGGTGGGCCCCCGCCATCAGGTGATTAGTTTAAGCTAATCACCACCTAAGCTAACCCCCTGACACTGACATGTGGGCCCTAGTGCCCCTAATCTTTAATTAAACTAAACTAACCCCCCCTGTCTAACCTGTGTCACTGACGTGTGGCCCCCACATGTCAGGTTTGACTCTGGGCGACCCAGTTGACCTGCTGACCTCAGCCTTACGCCATGCTGACGCAATATTCCTTTTCTGGAATTTAGTTCATTTTATAAATATTCAGGAAATTCCAGAAATTTGTAAAAACTTCTAAAAATCATAGAAATTCAACCGTAACTCCAAATTAGATAATTTATATATGAAAAATTATCAGAAAAATTCAAGGAATCCATCTGTACCATTTTCATGCATGTTAGAACAACTTATAGCTGCTGTTTAGCACAAATCAATTAAATGGCATTTGAATAATCACATATGGAGTTTGAATTTGAATCTTGTATTCAAACCAACTTCATTTAATCTTTTGCTAGTTGCATTAGCCCAAAACACATTCATTTTGCCATGTCATGATCATGCATCATATTGTGCATTGCATTGATTGTGTTCCCTTCTGTGTTGCCGGTATTTGTCCCCTCTCGATAGACGTGATACCGATGATGTGATCGTTGACACTGATGAAGACTCAATGTTATCTTCAGAAGTGCCAGGCAAGCAAAACCCCCTTGTTCATTCCGATACAATCCTACTCTCTCGCTCCTGCTCTCTTTTACTACATTAGGACAACACCGATTCATCTGTTACTTGCTGCGGTAGCTGAACCCCTTTATCCTTTGCATGACCTGTCATTGCCACAGTAAATAGATGAAACCCACTAGCATGAGTAGGAGTTGTTTGAGCCCTGATGTGCCTACTCATTCATGCTTGTTTGTCATGCCTGCTACTGCTTAGAGTTGAGTCAGGTCTGATTCATCGAGGATGAATCAGAGGTGTGTGAACATGTCCTACTATGTGTGAGCTAAGTGTGTGAACACGATTTGGTAAAAGGTGTCGGTGAGAGGCCATGTAGGAGTACATGGTGGGTTGTCTCATTGAAGCCGTCCTTAGGAACTGAGTTCTATGTTTGTGATCCATGATTCAGCTACTACCATGCATTGGGCCCTGAAATATGATCCCGCTCGACTTCTTATTCACCCTAGTCCTCTGTCCAGGAGTTGCAAGTAGTTTCTGGTGTTTGTAGCTTACTGGAGACCGTGGACAGCGCTGACCGTAGGGGTGGGCTGTGATGCGGTAGGTACGTGGCACGGTGTACCGGATGCCCGTTTGGTATCTCGGGAACCCTGTTCACATCGTTTGGGGCTGTGAGCGAAACTCCGGCCGGATCTCCTCATGGATGGAACCCGAATAGGCGATAAACCTGGACTAGAGACTTGAGTGTTTAGGTAGGTCGTGGTCTACACCCACGTCGGCTTTCGCTTGAAGTCTGCCGAGCACATGTCGTGTGCAGACGCTAAGTGGTGGAAACATGTATGAAGAAGTACACCCCTGCAGGGTTAACATCATCTATTCGAATAGCCGTGTCCGCAAAAAAGGACTTCTGGGTTGCTTATATCAGTTCATAGACAAGTGAAAGTGGATACTTTAAAATGCGCAAGATAAGCGTGAGTGCTATGGATGGCGTTCTCGTAGGGAGATGGGAGCGGATCCATAGTGGTGTATTGATATGGTGAATATGTGGACTCGTGTGTGCCACCTCAAAAGAGTTACTTGTAGTCGTAGTTCAGGTTAGCCACCGAGTCAAAGCTGGCTTGCTGCAGTTAAACCCCACCATCCCCTTGTTGAAAATGATGCATATGTAGTTAGTTCTGATGTAAGTCTTGCTGGGTACATTTGTACTCACGTTTGCCTATTTTATGTTTTTGCAGAGAGACTTCAGTCTCACTAGTAGTTCCACGTGGACTTCGACGTTTAGCTTGATACCTCAGCTACGATCTTGTGCCCTCGGCAGGATCTGATCGATAGTCAGGCTTCTCAGCCTTTTTCATTTATAGATGTCTGTACTCAGACATGATAGCTTCCGCTTGTGCTTTGACTTGTATGCTCTGATTGTTGGGTCATGAGACCCATGTTTGTAATGTCTCGCTCCTCGGAGCCTATTGAATAAACTACTTGAGTCGTAGAGTCATTTTGTGATGCCATGTTGTATTGCACATATCGAGCATATTGTGTGTATGTTATTGAA
>NC_041387.1:128483164-128518368 GCF_002162155.2 Triticum dicoccoides
TAGGCTGGCCGGCATGTGTCCTTCTTCGTTCCTGTGTCTGTCCCTTCGGGGAAATGTCACGCGATGAATACCGGAGTCCTGTTAGCCCGCTACAGCCTGGTTCACCGGAGTCCTGCTAGCCCAGTGCTACAGCCTGGATTCACTCGCTGATGACCGACACGTTCGATGCTGGGTCATGGATGCCTGTCCCTGTAAGTTTGTGCCACTTTGGGTTTACGACTAGCCATGTCAGCCCGGGCTCCTTATCATATGGATGCTAGCGACACTGTCATATACGTGTGCCAAAAGGCGCAAACGGTCCCGGGTAAAGGTAAGGCGACACCCGTGGGAATACCGTGTGTGAGGCCGCAAAGTGATATGAAGTGTTACATGCTAGATCTATGTGGCATTGAGTCGGGGTCCTGACAACTTACCCGAATCCGGAGCTCTCCAGGAGCATTCGCAGATCTGCCCTGCAGTGTGTCCGACGCTGCCGCATTCTACCAGGCCGAGGAGGGGAGCTCGATGGAGAAGGTGTTCTGGTCTCAGTATGCTGAGGCCGGACACCTGGTGCCCTTGAGCGACTAGCTGAAGCAGCTGGTCGAGCTCCATAAGGTGGCCGAACAGGCCTTGAAGGGCCTCATAGTTCGGCTGTGGCCTAAGGAAGCCATGCCTGGGAGCTACTTCGGGCTGGTGAGGCGGCTGGTGGACGCCTGTCCATGGATTGAAGTCATCAAGCGCTCCGTCTGTATCGAAGGTGCCCGTAGGGCCCTTGCCTGTGCTAAAGTGCATTGGGGCAAGATGGACGCTGAGAAGCTTGTGACGGATAGACCACTGCCGGGCAGGGAGTATCGCAAGCCTGAGATGTATTATGAGAGCGTCCTGAAGGGTGCCCGCCTTATAGCGGGTGAATGCTCCAAAGATGTAATTTTTGAGTAAACTCGCATTTGTTATCCTGTACACTTGAAAACTTGTTCATATGCGCTAAGCAACGCTTGTGAATTTAAAATATTACCTTCTGTGCGGCCGTTTATTAAATTTGAGAGATGGTGAGTCGTCGGCTTCTGCCCCCATGCCGCGAGTGCTGGGGTGTTCGGGATAAACTTGAGCGCTCTTTTTCCCATTCTTGGGTCCTTCGAGGGAGGCGCTCAACGCAACGAATGAGGCAACCGGACTATAATGCTTGAACACTCTCACTTAGCCATAGAATTCTATAATTTTAAATTTCGGCGAAGACCCTAGTATTCGGAAGACCGAGTTCGGGGCGCTATCCACGCCTGGGCCGGACAAAGCCGACTCCTCGCTCTAAGCGGCATAAGTCTTTAGGGACTCGAAAACCTCTCGAACAGCGACCGGCTCTCGCCCTATCATGACGGTCAGTTTTAGCTTTCTCCACTGAGGTGCTTAACCCAGCTCAACCGGGGCACAATCGCAGTGGTTCTCCCAGCGCTACCTTAGCCGATATAATGGAACGTAAGGTACCAAAACATGGGAGCCGGGCAAACCCAACTATTGACCCAAGACATGATTCGGAGCCGATGCATATAATGCTATAAGTTCGGGGTGCCGCACTTGTGTAAGTGTTCGGACTTATCACACCATATTTTGGGGTACTTAAGCCCCTGGTGTATATGGCCGTACCAAAGCTGTAACACCCCAAAAATTTAACCATGTTTTAATTATTAAATTTTGCCAGGAGTTTAAATTTTTTTACTCTTTCGATTTTCTATTGTTTTCAGAACCCTTTTCTTTAATATTGTGGAGTTTTCACCTCAAGAGGAAACTTTCCAAAAATGTTATTGGACTTCTGTAACCTCTCAATAAAACAATTCTAAATCAGTAGTTTTATTTCCATACTTGTTTTTCTTGAGCTTTATTCTTTCAAAGTGATTTTTCAGAGTCTCTTTTGCACTGCAACCATTTGATAAATGCCTCCAAAATTTTCACCAAAATTTGGGGATGACATATGATGTCCCTAAATCACTTTTGTGCAAAAGCATCTTCTGATCATTGGAGATTTTGAGCTCTACACCTTATTTTCAAATCTGGTCCAGTGGGCAATTTTGCACTACAACCTATTTAAATATTTCTTTAAAACTCCCACCAAAATTTGGGGAGGTCAGTAAGAGTATATTACCCACCTTTATGCAAAAACCAAGTTATGTATTTTGAAAGTTTTGAGTGAATCAACCTCTTTTTCATTCTGGTCCAACTTGAAGATTTGTACTACAACCATATCTTTACTTGCTCTTTCATCCATGGTTCTTCTTCCTACTTGTAGTCCTTCTTACAAAACCCTTAATTCCAAGAGCATGAACCATTTGGAATAGTTTTGGTCCATGAGATGACAACCTCTAGTTTCTGCCCAAAACTGATGTTCTCAAATATTTGCACTAGCAAGTTTCTCCCCTTGACAAACTAACCTGGCCACCATCACCTACTCCTAAAGAGACCCCATTCTGGAGATTTTGACCACTCCAAGAAATGCCTAGGTGTCCTTGACATTTTGTCAAACACCTTGTAGGCATGACCAATTCTGACATGATTTTCAGTTAGCATTGCAAGCTTGGTCTCCTGGCCTAACCCCCATGTCCATTAGCTATCTTGCAAACCCTAGCCTGGTCTTGTTAGTTACTAGCCTCAACCAAGCGCTCTAGACCACATTGGCATTCTGTCAAACATGTCGCGTGTGTGCTCTGGGCTCTCCCAGAGCGCACGTTTTGCACGCGCGTGCACCGAGCCGCCGCGTCGCGCCCCTGACTTTTGCTCGCCCTGCAGAGCCGCGCCCCACCCTCGGCCGCTCATCAGAACAAGCCAAGCCGTCCCTGGAGCCCTGCAGCACTGCCGTCAGAGCTCCTTGACGGCACGCCGGCGTCCGCAGTGAGCTCCTGCCACGGTCGGCGCCGCCCGAGCCGCAGCCACATGCCAGCTGCCCCTCGAGCAGTCCGAGCTTATCCCCTCGCTCGTCCGCAAGCGCTCGTCGATGCCACGATGCCCTGCCGCAGCAGAATCGGTCGGCCGGCGATCTTATCCTCGGCAATGGCGGAACCGACCTAGCTATGCTATATAAAGGTGACCCCGAGCTCCTCCTGGACCTCAGGCAGCCTCAAGCCACTCCACTAGTGCTCCCCTAGTTCGCAATCAACCAGGAGAGGCCGTCTTCCCCGTCTCCGGCCAGCTCGTCCACCGCCGCTCTCCGGTCCGTTTCGTTGCAACCAGGACCTCCCCCGTCAAGCCAACACCACCACCCGACTTCCCTTCGTCTTGCGGAGCCACCCAGCTACTCAAACACGACCGGGAGCCACCATAGTTCAAACGCCCAAAACTCCTGAAGCCACCGGCCGCCGCGAAGCCCGCCGCCGTGTGGGGACCCTGACTCAAGAGTCGAGATCACCGAATGCACGTGTACAGTTATCCCAGAGATCAATGCTCACTAAACACACAGAAGCTGAATAACAAGAGTCTTACATCCATACATACCGTCTTACACAAATTGTGACCATTATGGTCAAGTCTTACATCGATAAAGCCTTAAGGGCTGAACATCAAATGAAACACAAGCAGCGGAAATCTTCGTCGATAAGTAGAACCCATGCCATCTGCCTTAACCCTACAGGCATTCTGATTGGGAAACGTCCTAGTTCGCATGTTCGTCTCCAAAGAACTCTTCTTCGAACTCCGGTTCTTCCATGCCTAGTCAATTAAATAACCAGTGGCAAGCCAATGAGTACTTTGAATGTACTCGCAAGCAACCCATGTTTTGGTTCAAGATACGACAATGCATGATATAGGTAAATTTTGCAGAAAGCTAGTTTTGAGTGCAATGACATGTTCAACATCTTTGTAAGGCATGCATCAAGAGAATTCAAGTAACCATGAGGACCGGTTACAGATATCAACATAAATAGAGTGGGCACCAACCCAACTCAATCATTTCAAGTCCTTTGACTTGACCCAAGTAGTTTTATCAGCTCACACACGTATGGTTGAAAACTCTGGATGTAGTTTAAGCAGCACCGCCCAACCGTCCTTGACCGTGGACACGGCTATTCGAATAGTTTTACACTCTGCAGAGGTTGCACACTGTACCCACAAGATCCGGGGAACTTCCCTGTCAGCCACGACCCGCTGTACCTCAAGTACCCGGGGTAAGCACCCGATCACTACCTTTCCCTAGACGACACTAACATGGAGTCCACTCGATTGGTAGTAACCCCGGTGCCCAACATTTCACATCTTAAAATTGTGGAGCATCGCTCCCACATTCATCACATACCACAAGCACGGGGTACCAACGGTGTGTCCGGTGCCCTGTGAAAATAGTCATGGCCGCCCTACCTGGCACGACCCCGTCCCGAGAGAGCGCACCAACAACTCTCCCGTAACTAGTAATGCGGGCTCCAAGCTAGTATCGGTCTAGGTAATCAATAATGCCCTTTCCCATATAAGGGTAGAGTGGTTGCGCATGTAAGGTTGGGACAGTCGACAAATCTTAAATCTAATCCGTTTTCGGAAACAACACACACACTTGCCTCGGTACACCACTTCTTCATCAAGTGGTTACCCATCTCATCATATCCCTCGGGCATAAGTGGCACCCGACGGGTTTTTTGAAAAAGTCTTTTGAAAATACTTTGTTTCCTTCAACATGCATATACCCGTCCCTTTTTGCGTAGCATGAACTTTAGCATCCTATCTACTCCCACCGGCATAACCCTCATAAGAAGGTAGGGCCATGCACAATGCAAGTATCAATGAGGAAGTAGCAGAGGCAACCAACCCACGTGGTTCACCATCTCATCATGATTCTGATGCAACAATAATAAAGAGCTATATGACATGGATAAAAAGGGTTTCATAGACATGGTCAAAGGGCTGCTTGCCTTGGTTGGCTTGGTCTTCAAAGTCTTCAGGCCCTTCTCCTCCTTCTTCTTCAGCTACCTCGTTAAATAAGGGATCTAACGTTGCAAGAAAATAACGGGAAAATAAGACAATAATAAAAACAGAAAAGTCAAAGTGCTCAGAAAAATGTCAACTTATTTTTGTAAAATACTAGGAGGAAAACTAGGAAGGGAAAAATTCTTGGTTTTGGATTTGGAGCTAGGGAAACAGAGTTGTGGATTTTCAAACAGAGGTTTTATTGTTCAAATTTGAATTTAAATTTGAACAGAGCAGAAAGGTGTAATGGATGTGCATGAAAGTTACACCAATAAATAGGTGGGATTATTCTGAGATTTTAGGAGTTGGAAATATTTCATTTGGATAAATATTTTGCCCTGTGGAATTTTTGGAAGGGAGACAGAAAAAGAAAAGGAAAAGTGGCGCTGTGCCACTGGGCCAAAGAGGCCACGGGCAGCAGGCCCAGGGGGGGAAACCAGCCCACGCGGGCCGCCACGTCAAAGGCGTAAAGGCGAAATACGCCTTCAGCCGTCGGGCGAACCAGTGCGCGCGCGCGTGCGTGTTTAAACCTGACGGGTGGATCCCACCCGTCAGGGCGTGAGGCTGACGGGCTGGCCCCACGGCCGTCGTCGTCTACCTCCGTCCAGAGGCGACGACGAGCTCGCCGGCGGCGATACAGAGCACGGGGAGGTGTGCAGGTGGTACCGTTGGACTCGGGGAGGTGTCGCCGTTCGGGTGGTGGTGGAGACGGTCGCCGGAGTAGCCTGGTTCGCCGGCGACGAGGTCATGCGGCAGAAGTGCTTCAGCGTCGATGGATCCGGCCGTTCCCGGCTGCAAAAAGAGTGGGAAAGAGAGGGGAAAGGGTCAGTGTGGCCGTGCGGTTCCAGATCAAGAGAAAACGGGGACGGAGGAGGCCTGTACCGCGCGAACGCCGACGAGCCGAGGCGGCGGAGCTCGAGCTTGATCTCGAGCTCGGGCGGCTCTGGAGATGAATGGGTGGTATGGGAGGTGGATTAGGAGTGTGGGGAAGCAACAGGGAGTGAAGGAGGGGCTCGGGGTCGCCTTATATAGGCTGGCCGAGGTCCACCATAGGCGTGGCCTACGGGTGTCCGCGGGATCGGCTCGGGTGTCCGTTGGAGAGGGAATGGAGGGCTCGGGGGTGTTCGTGGGAGTGGTGTAGGGTGCCAGGGAGAGAGAGTAGGAGAGAGACGAGCTGCACGCGGGCCACAGGGGTGGCGCGGGCATTGGCCGAGCGGGGCGGCGCTCTGGCGCAAGCTGCTGGAGAGAGAGGAGGGCGCGGGAGCAAGTGGGCGGCCTGCTGGCGTGGAGCAGACGTCGAGGGGCATCGACTGGCGCGCGGGGGAAGCTCGAGGTGGTCGGGAGACGCGACGTCAACGGTCGGTGTCCTGCCGGGCGCTCCAGAGCGCGACTTTGGCCGGCATCCGCGGCTTTCTCGCGTCCGCGCGCGTCCACTAGTGTCTGGAGGCTGCAGGGGGTGTGGGCAAAAGTGGGAGTGAGCCTTGGATGCTCTGGAGGGCTGAGGGGAGAGAAGGAGGCTGAGAGAGAGGGGAGAAGCTGCTGTCTAGAGAAGACAAATGGGGTTTCCCCCTCCCTCATCATTGCTTCCTCGGGCAGAAAAGCATCCAAGTTGCAGAGGGGAACGAGGAGGGGTTGTGGTAAAAAGATGGGCTCAAGGAGATTAGTGCAAGAGGCTGGAATTGGCATTTCAACATTCTGCCAAAAGGTGTTTGATGATGGTTTGGGCAAGTTAATAATTTCCACTTGCCATGAGACTCCACTGGGTGAGATGTCACACATAATTAGGGCCTTCCACCCATTTTGAGCTTATTTGGACAAAGTTGCCAATGCAACTTTTGCAAACCCTAAAAATTGGCAGGAATGGACTTGTGTAGATACAGTTGAGTAGATCACTTCTCCTTGATGCACCACTTGGTGTGGTGTCCTTATTTAGTCATGTGATCAGGCTCACAAAAGTTGGGGTCATGGAGAAAAAGTTGGTAGTACAAAGTAGTTCAAATTTGATTCTGGTCAGAGAGGGTTTTGAGGCACTTTGATCAAGATATCTTCTTCTCCAACCTGTGCCATTTGGTCTAGATGCATTATTTGACCATTGGAGCATGTGCACCAAGTTTGAGAACATTTGGACATGTTTGGCAATGTAAAGTTGCTCAAACTTCAAAATGGACAGAAATGGTTTTGAGGGGATTTCATGGGGTTATACTATTCTCCATGACATGATACTTGTCAAAATCATCAAGTATCTCATATGTGAGATGATAGAATTTTCTTGGAATTTTTGGAGAATATTTCCTTTGTAAATATTTCAAAAGATTGAAATATCCAGAAAGGGTTTTTGAGGGATTTGACCAATATTTTGAACATGACCATGTGTTGAAACTATTATATATGGAAAATATATGTCCACTGAGTTTCCCTAATTTTTTTCAAATATTTGTAAAACAATAAAATAATTTTTCCCTATTAAAGACCATTTCTGGCCTTAAGAAAAAGCTTTTAAATAAAATAGTAAAATAACTTTTAAAATTATATTTTTGTGGTTTATGGGAGTCCTACATCTAATAGGATTCAAATATATCTTTTGAAATATTTTTCATGACCCAAATCAAGTACTTGCAGTGCAAACCTCAATTCAGGGGTTTTTGGAAAACTAAATTTAGAAAATACTTTTTGGCCAAATTATTTTTGTAAGAAAATTCTATATTGCACTATACACATGGCATGGTCATTGGGCAGAAGTTTGGGGCAAGGAGATGAAATATAGAAGGTGGAGTAGTTGACTTTAAAGAGCACTTGAAAAGAAACACAGAGAGAAAACCAACTCCAAATAAAAGCCAAATAATGCAAAAGTTTTTGCTGGTCCAAATTTTCATGCTTTAATAATGCAAATGAAATGTTACAAAATGCAGGGTGTGACAGACCTACCCCCCTTACAAGAATCTCGTCCCCGAGATTCCTAAACTAGGCTTTAAAGAGATACGGAAACTCGGATCTAAGGTAGTCTTCACGCTCCCAAGTTGCTTCTGCTACAGTGTGGTTGCTCCATTGGACCTTGAAGTACTTGATGGTGCGGCTTCGAGTGTGTCGCTCAGCCTCATCCAGAATGCTGATGGGCCTCTCACGGTAAGTCAAATCAGGCTGAAGGTCAATGGCTTGGTGATTGACGTCCTTGTAAAGATCAGGCTTGTCTGGAACTTGGAGACACTTCCGGAGTTGTGACACGTGGAATACGTTGTGCACATCGGATAGTTCAGGTGGCAGTTCCAATTGGTAAGCCACTTCTCCTCGTCGTGCAGTGATCTCGAAGGGACCGATAATCCTTGGTGCGAGCTTTCCCTTAACATGGAAACACTTTGTTCCCTTAAGAGGAGTTACTCGCAGGTATACATGGTCTCCGACTTGGAAGTCTACTAGTCGGCGACGAGCGTCAGCATAGCTCTTCTGCCTTGACTTGGCGGTCTTCAGTTGCTCTCTGACTAGCTGAACTTGCTCTTCTACTTCACGGAGGATATCGGGCCCAAAGACAAGTCCTTCTCCGGTCTCCGACCAGTTGATGGGTGTGCGGCACTTCCGTCCATATAACACCTCAAATGGTGCCATCTGAAGGCTTGACTGATAACTGTTGTTGTAGGAGAATTCGGCAAAAGGGAGGCAATCTTCCCACTTAGCTCCATATGCTAAGACATAGGCTCGGAGCATGTCTTCGAGTATCTGATTCACTCATTCTGTCTGTCCTCCGGCCTGTGGGTGGAAAGCAGTGCTGAAGGACAACTTGGTCCCCATGGCCTCCTGGAACTTCTTCCAGAACCTTGAGGTGAATTGGGTTCCTCGATCTGACACAATCTCCTTGGGAACACCATGAAGGCTTACGATTCTGTTGATGTATAGAGTTGCTAGCTGGTTGCCATTATAGGTAGTCTTAACAGGAATGAAGTGGGCTACTTTGGTCAAATGATCGACTATGACCCAGATGGAGTCATGTCCCTTGTTTGACTTAGGGTTTCCAGTGATGAAATCCATTCCGACTTTATCCCATTTCCACTCGGGAACCTTGAGTGGTTGGAGCAATCCAGCAGGTCGCTGATATTCAGCCTTGACTCTTTGGCATACATCACACTTCGCAACATAGGTGGCAATCTCCCTTTTCATCCCGTGCCACCAAAATCTTTCCTTTAGGTCTTGATACATCTTGGTTCCTCCAGGGTGGATGGAATACGGGGTGTCATGAGCTTCTTGCAAGATCAGATTCTTGAGCTCAACCTTGTTGGGCACGCAGATGCGATTCCCAAACCACACAATTCCTTTCTCATCCTCTGAGAATCCTGGGGCTTTGCCTGCCTTGATCTTCCTCTTGATGCCTTCAATACTATCATGTCCCTTCTAGGCTTCCTTAATATCATCCATCAAGGTAGGCTTAACTTCGAGGTTGGCCAAGAATCCTGGTGCAACTAGTTCCAACTCGAAACTTTCAAGTTCTTCATACAAGGCGGGTAGCTTGTCCTTAAGCATAGCATTCCAGGAACAAGCCTTCCTGCTTAATGCATCTGCTACCACATTAGCCTTTCCAGGGTGGTATTGAACACTGAGGTCATAATCTTTTATCAACTCTAGCCATCTTCTCTGCCTCATGTTCAATTCCCTTTGAGTGAAAATATACTTCAGACTTTTGTGATCCGTCTATATCTCACATCGCTTCCCTAAGAGGTAATGTCGCCATGTCTTCAGGGCATGAACCACTGCTGCTAACTCAAGATCATGAGTAGCATAATTCTCTTCATGAGGTCGTAGTTGCCTTGAATGGTAAGCTACGACTCTGCCTTCTTGCATCAGAACACCTCCCAGTCCGGTTCTTGACGCATCACAATATATCACAAACTCCTTGTGTATATCTGGTGTGGCCAGAACTGGGGCCGTGGTCAGTCTCTTCTTCAGCTCCTGGAAGCTCTCTTCGCACTTCGGCGTCCATTCAAACTTCTTGTCCTTCTTCAAGAGCTGAGTCATGGGTCGGGCAATGCTTGAGAATCCTTCAACAAACTTGCGGTAATATCCCGCGAGTCCGAGGAAGCTTCCGACTTCCTTCACATTTCTTGGGGATTGCCATTCAGTCACGGCTTCAATCGTAGCGGGATCGACTGACAATCCTTCTTCAGTTAAAACATGACCCAAGAATCCAACTTCACGCAGCCAAAATTCACACTTGCTGAACTTGGCATACAGTTGGTGCTCTCGAAGCTTGTCTAGGACCATCCTCAAGTGTCGCTCGTGCTCTTCTTCCGTCTTCGAGAAGACAAGAATTTCATCAATGAAGACAACGACAAACTTGTCCAAATATTCCATGAAGACCTTATTCATGAGGTACATGAAGTAAGCCGGGGCATTGGTCAATCCAAAGAACATGACCGTGCACTCATACAGGCCATATCTGGTTACAAATGCCATCTTCGGAATATCTTGGGGTCTGATTTTCAGCTGGTAGTACCCAGATCTGAGGTCGATCTTGGAGAACACCTTGGCCCCATTGAGTTGATCAAACAGATCTTCAATCTTGGGAAGTGGGTACTTGTTCTTGATCGTAAGTTCATTGGGGGAGCGGTAGTCAATGCACAAGCGGATGGTACCGTCCTTCTTTGCCACAAACAGAACAGGTGATCCCCAAGGGGAGGCACTAGGGCGGATAAATCCCTTCCTCAACTGCTCTTCCAGTTGCTTCTTCAATTCTGCTAACTCTTCCGATCCCATTCTATAAGGCTTCTTATAGATGGGTCCCGCTCCGGGTATGAGCTCGATGATGAACTCAATGTCTCGGTCAGGAGGCATTCCCGGTAGCTCATCAGGAAAAACATCGGGGTATTCGCATACTACCGGCACTTGCTCCGGTTCAACTTCAGTCAGACAGTTGACTCGGTTGGCTTGAGCAGAGGAGGGGTTGGAGGCAAATTTAACTTCGACTCCTCGGTCATTGGTCACAGTGACAGTCCTGTTGGCGCAATCTATCAAGCCTTGGTGCTTGCTGAGCCAATCCATTCCCAAGATCATGTCCAAGCCTTGTGATCTTAGGATGATAAGGTCTGCTAAGAAGTCTACCTCATTAATGACAATCCCGACTCCTTTACATCCTATCTTGGCTCTCATCTCTGCTCCGGGGGTTTGTACCACCATAGGGTTATTTAGGGGTGTAGGGGTCATGCCACTTTTTAATGCAAAACTTTGGGTGACAAATGAATGCGTGGCTCCAGAATCAAACAGGACAGTTGCAGGTGCTGAATTGACAAGGAACGTACCCAGCACGACGTCCGGGCCTTCCTGGGCTTCTTCTGCAGTGACATGATTCACGTGACCCTTGCCATTGTTGGGCAGGTTGCGGGGAGCTTGGTTCCTTGGTGGCATTCCTCGGCCTTGTCCTGGGTTCTGCGCATTGGGGCGCGGGGCGTCGGGCTTCTTGTTGGGGCAATTCTTGGAGTAATGGTCCGGCTGACCACATCCAAAGAAGGTGACTTGGTTGGGAATGGTGCCCTTGCCAGCATTGTTATTGGGGTTGTTGTAAGCTGGCCTGGGGTTGGCATACTGCTGAGGTGGATAGCTGGTGCGGGGTGCAGGAGCTCTTGGCTGCTGATAGGTTGGTCTGACCGGAGCTGGCTGCCACGGGCGAGGCTTCTGGTTGCTGGAGCTACCCTTGCTGATCATCTTGCGCTTACGAGTGTCATCCAAAGCACGTCGCTTGTCCTCAAGCATGAGTGCCTTGTTCACCAGATCAGGAAAGGTCGGGCAGTCACACACAACAAGCGAGTACTGCAGAGTCTGGTTAAGGCCTTCCATGAAGCGCTCCTTTTTGGCAGCATCAGTGCTAACATCCTCAGGGGCATACCTTGAGAGAACACTGAACTTCTGCATGTACTCCTTGACAGTGCTACCACCTTGCTTCAGGGCTCGGAACTCACGCTTCTTGATGGCCATGATTCCAGAAGGAATGTGGGCCTTGCGGAATTCTGTCTTGAAGTTATCCCAAGTGATGTTTTGCTCAGCATGCATAGCCTTGAATCCATCCCACCAAGCTCTGGCAGTTCCCCCGAGACAGTGGGCAGCATATGCCACCTTCTCACGGTCCTCAGTGCATCCGACTAGTGCCAACAGCTCCTCAATGGTGCGGACCCAGTCGTCTGCATCCAGGGGTTTAGCAGTCTCGATGAAGGTGGGTGGTGCATGCTTCTTGAACTCCACCAACATGGAACGTCCATGGCCGTGTCCCGCCGGCTGGCGATTGACAGCTTGAGCAATCATCTGGAGGGCTGCAGTGTTGGCTTGGCGTTCCTCTCGGAAGGCTTGGAGAAGCTGAGCCATGTCCATGTTTGGAGGAGGTGGTGGTGGTGGAGTATGTCCTTGGGCTTGGTCTTGGCTGACTCCTGCTTCAGCAGAACCTCCTGCTTCTTGCTGCTGGGTAGAGGTACCAGTATGCGTTACAACAGGCATCTTGTTGGAGCGGTCAAGGTCTCATGATTGGGAAAATAAAATGAGGGAAATCAATATAGACGGGATGCCTAGTAAGGGGGTGGGTGTGACACAATTTTTAAGTTAAACAAGGGCTAGAAGGGCCAAACTCATGCATTAAAACCAAATGGGGGGATGTAGTCGTTTACAAGTTCCCGAAGGGGAAAGTACGACTTCATCAAAGCAAGTTGAAAACAAACTCAACAGAACATGGTTTCATCTGAACCATTACATGGACTCGACTTCGCATAGGGGTACTCGACCTATCCTACCATAGGGTTATGGACTGGCCTATCCTAGTCCTGAACGGTGTCTAAGTGGTGGAATGCTCGGTCGGGTATTCTGGCTCCTCTGGGTCTTCCTCCTCATCTTCATCTGCCTTAGTCTCTTTGTCACTTGAGGGAGTGGGGGAGTGGAGGAGCTGAACATGGCGCTGCTTCACTGGTGGCGTCGTGAAGAGGTTGTGATATTCCTTCGCCGTCATACGGCGTGGCTAAGACGATCCATTGGCATGCGTGGCCTGTGGGGGTCGCCCGCCTCGATAGGCTACAATGGGCCGTCCAGGGGGTGCTCCATCCTTCTTGATTCTGTCCGCCTTTATCTGAGCTAGGCGGAGGAGTTCCTTGGTCTCGTGGAGTTCCTTCCGAAGCTCCATCGACTACGAGGCCAGGTGCTGTGCCAGGCTGTCGGCACACAAGCTGAAGTAGGTCTGGAAGCGGAGAGAAAGTCCTTCGTCCAAGGGTGGGCTGGTGCACAGCTCTCGTCATCACCTTCCTTACGATAAGGCAGGTAACGAGTGGCTGGCGCACTTGCCATCTCTGGCAGGAGATCCCGAAGGCGAGTCAGCGCCTTGAGGGCAGAAGTCTCAACGGCGAGGAGCAGGGTCGCCATCTGGGGTCCCTCAAAGAACCAGCTCGTCGGGGAGTCGTTCGCCCTCACGACTACCTCCACGTGATACTCCTTCTTGGTGCTGTTGATCTAGTGCTCGTGGTAGGAGAAGGTGGGGGCTCGAGTGAACTGGCACTTCCTGAGGCTATCCTCAAGAAGCACGGGAAATCCGGTGGTCAGGAAGTCCTCGGGTACGATGGCCATCTACAAAAGTGGAAGGGGAAGGGTTAATAGAGGGAATGTGACCTATGTTTGGGATACTATCAGAAAGCATAGGTATACAGGTAATTTCATGGATAGTCTCACTCTAACTAACGTCCATGCTAACTAAGGCTTCCTACAGTCAGGATGGCTCTGATACCAGCTCTGTGGGGACCCCGACTCAAGAGTCGAGATCACCGAATGCCCGTGTACAGTGATCCCAGAGATCAATGCTCACTAAACACACAGAAGCTGAATAACAAGAGTCTTACATCCATACATACCGTCTTACACAAATTGTGACCATTATGGTCAAGTCTTACATTGATAAAGCCTTAAGGGCTGAACATCAAATGAAACACAAGCAGCGGAAATCTTCGTCGATAAGTAGAACCCATGCCATCTGCCTTAACCCTACAGGCATTCTGACCGGGAAACATCCTAGTTCGCATGTTCGTCTCCAAAGAACTCTTCTTCGAACTCCGGTTCTTCCATGCCTGGTCAATTAAATAACCAGTGGCAAGCCAATGAGTACTTTGAATGTACTCGCAAGCAACCCATGTTTTGGTTCAAGATACGACAATGCATGATATAGGTAAATTTTGCAGAAAGCTAGTTTTGAGTGCAATGACATGTTCAACATCTTTGTAAGGCATGCATCAAGAGAATTCAAGTAACCATGAGGACAGGTTACACATATCAACATAAATAGAGTGGGCACCTACCCAACTCAATCATTTCAAGTCCTTTGACTTGACCCAAGTAGTTTTATCAGCTCACACACGTACGGTTGAAAACTCTGGACGTAGTTTAAGCAGCACCGCCCAACCGTCCTTGACCGTGGACACGTCTATTCGAATAGTTTTACACTCTGCAGAGGTTGCACACTGTACCCACAAGATCCGGGGAACTTCCGTGTCAGCCACGACCCGCGGTACCTCAAGTACCCGGGGTAAGCACCCGATCACTACCTTTCCCTAGACGACACTAACATGAAATCCACTCGATTGGTAGTAACCCCCGTGCCCAACATTTCACATCTTAAAATTGTGGAGCATCGCTCCCACATTCATCACATACCACAAGCACGGGGTACCAACGGTGTGTTCGGTGCCCTGTGAAAACAGCCATGGCCGCCCTACCTGGCACGACCCCGTCCCGAGAGAGCGCACCAACAACTCTCCCGTCACTAGTAATGCGGGCTCCAAGATAGTATCGGTCTAGGTAATCAATAATGCCCTTTCCCATATAAGGGTAGAGTGGTTGCGCATGTAAGGTTGGGACAGTCGACAAATCTTAAATCTAATCCATTTTCGAAAACAACACACACACTTGCCTCGGTACACCACTTCGTCATCAAGTGGTTACCCATCTCATCATCTCCCTCGGGCATAAGTGGCACCCGACGGGGTTTTCGAAAAAGTCTTTTGAAAATACTCTGTTTCCTTCACCATGCATATACCCGTCCCTTTTTGCGTAGCATCATCTTTAGCATCCTATCTACTCCCACCGGCATAACCCTCATAAGAATGTAGGGCCATGCACAATGCAAGTATCAACGAGGAAGTAGCAGAGGCAACCAACCCACGTGGTTCACCATCTCATCATGATTCTGATGCAACAATAGTAAAGAGCTATATGACATGGATAAAAAGGGTTTCATAGACATGGTCAAAGGGCTGCTTGCCTTGGTTGGCTTGGTCTTCAAAGTCTTCAGTCCCTTCTCCTCCTTCTTCTTCAGCTACCTCGTCAAATATGGGATCTAACATTGCAAGAAAATAACGGGAAAATAAGACAATAATAAAAATAGAAAAGTCAAAGTGCTCAGAAAAATGTCAACTTATTTTTGTAAAATACTAGGAGGAAAACTAGGAAGGGAAAAATTCTTGGTTTTGGATTTGGAGCTAGGGAAACAGAGTTGTGGATTTTCAAACAGAGGTTTTATTGTTCAAATTTGAATTTAAATTTGAACAGAGCAGAAAGGTGTAAGGGATGTGCATGAAAGTTACACCAATAAATAGGTGGGATTATTCTGAGATTTTAGGAGTTGGAAATATTTCATTTGGATAAATATTTTGCCCTGTGGAATTTTTGGAAGGGAGACAGAAAAAGAAAAGGAAAAGTGGCGCTGTGCCACTGGGCGAGAGAGGCTACGGGCAGCAGGCCCAGGGGGGGGGAAACCAGCCCACACGGGCCGCCATGTCAAAGGCGTAAAGGCGAAATACGCCTTCAGCCGTCAGGCGAACCAGTGCGCGCGCGCGTGCGCGTTTAAACCTGACGGGTGGATCCCACCCGTCAGGGCGTGAGGCTGACGGGCTGGCCCCACGGCCGTCGTCGTCTACCTCCATCCAGAGGCGACGATGAGCTCGCCGGCGGTGATACAGAGCACGGGGAGGTGCGCGGGTGGTACCGTTGGACTCGGGGAGGTGTCGCCGTTCGGGTGGTGGTGGAGACGGTCGCCGGAGCAGCCTGGTTCGCCGGCGACGAGGTCATGCGGCGGAAGTGCTTCGGCGTCGATGGATCCGGCCGTTCCCGGCTGCAAAAAGAGTGGGAAAGAGAGGGGAAAGGGTCAGCGTGGCCGCGCGGTTCCAGATCAAGAGAAAACGGGGGCGGAGGAGGCCTGTACCGCGCGAATGCCGACGAGCCGAGGCGGCGGAGCTCGAGCTTGATCTCGAGCTCGGGTGGCTCTGGAGATTAATGGGTGGTATGGGAGGTGGATTAGGAGTGTGGGGAAGCGACAGGGAGTGAAGGAGGGGCTCGGGGTCGCCTTACATAGGCTGGCCGAGGTCCACCATAGGCGTGGCCTACGGGTGTCCGCGGGATCGGCTCGGGTGGCCGTTGCATAAGGAATGGAGGGCTCGGGGGTGTTCGTGGGAGTGGTGTAGGGTTCCAGGGAGAGAGAGGAGGAGCGAGACGAGCTGCACGCGGGCCACAAGGGTGGCGCGGGCATTGGCCGAGCGGGGCGGCGCTCTGGCGCGAGCTGCTGGAGAGAGAGGAGGGCGCGGGAGCAAGTGGGCGGCCTGCTGGCGTGGAGCGGACGTCGAGGGGCATCGACTGGCGCGCGGGGGAAGCTCGAGGTGGTCGGGAGACGCGACGTCAATGGTCGGTGTCCTGCCGAGCGCTCCAGAGCGCGACTTTGGCCGGCATCCGCGGCTTTCCCGCGTCCGCGCGCGTCCACTAGTGTCTGGAGGCTGCAGGGGGTGTGGGCAAAAGTGGGAGTGAGCCTTGGATGCTCTGGAGGGCTGAGGGGAGAGAAGGAGGCTGAGAGAGAGGGGAGAAGCTGCTGTCCAGAGAAGACAAATGGGGTTTCCCCCTCCCTCATCATTGCTTCCTCGGGCAGAAAAGCATCCAAGTTGCAGAGGGGAACGAGGAGGGGTTGTGGTAAAAAGATGGGCTCAAGGAGATTAGTGCAAGAGGCTGGAATTGGCATTTCAACATTCTGCCAAAAGGTGTTTGATGATGGTTTGGGCAAGTTAATAATTTCCACTTGCCATGAGACTCCACTGGGTGAGATGTCACACATAATTAGGGCCTTCCACCCATTTTGAGCTTATTTGGACAAAGTTGCCAATGCAACTTTTGCAAACCCTAAAAATTGGCAGGAATGGACTTGTGTAGATACAGTTGAGTAGATCACTTCTCCTTGATGCACCACTTGGTGTGGTGGCCTTATTTAGTCATGTGATCAGGCTCACAAAAGTTGGGGTCATGGAGAAAAAGTTGGTAGTACAAAGTAGTTCAAATTTGATTCTGGTCAGAGAGGGTTTTGAGGCACTTTGATCAAGATATCTTCTTCTCCAACCTGTGCCATTTGGTCTAGATGCATTATTTGACCATTGGAGCATGTGCACCAAGTTTGAGAACATTTGGACATGTTTGGCAATGTAAAGTTGCTCAAACTTCAAAATGGACAGAAATGGTTTTGAGGGTATTTCATGGGGTTATACTATTCTCCATGACATGATACTTGTCAAGATCATCAAGTATGTCATATGTGAGATGATAGAATTTTCTTGGAATTTTTGGAGAATATTTCCTTTGTAAATATTTCAAAAGCTTGAAATATCCAGAAAGGGTTTTTGAGGGATTTGACCAATAGTTTGAACATGACCATGTGTTGAAACTATTATATATGGAAAATATATGTCCACTGAGTTTCCCTAATTTTTGTCAAATATTTTTAAAACAATAAAATAATTTTTCCCTATTAAAGACCATTTCTGGCCTTAAGAAAAAGCTTTTAAATAAAATAGTAAAATAACTTTTAAAATTATATTTTTGTGGTTTATGGGAGTCCTACATCTAATAGGATTCAAATATACCTTTTGAAATATTTTTCATGACCCAAATCAAGTACTTGCAGTGCAAACCTCAATTCAGGGGGTTTTGGAAAACTAAATTTAGAAAATACTTTTTGGCCAAATTATTTTTGTAAGAAAACTCTATATTGCACTATACACATGGCATGGTCATTGGGCAGAAGTTTGGGGCAAGGACATGAAATATAGAAGGTGGAGTAGTTGACTTTAAAGAGCACTTGAAAAGAAACACAGAGAGAAAACCAACTCCAAATAAAAGCCAAATAATGCAAAAGTTGTTGCTGGTCCAAATTTTCATGCTTTAATAATGCAAATGAAATGTTACAAAATGCAGGGTGTGACACGCCGGCGACTCCGTCCGTCCCCACCTGACTGGCGACCACCGGGAGGACCGCCCTGGACCCGCGGATCCATCTCCACCCCCGGTGTCTCGAACGGTGCCGCCGTTCGGCGGCGAGCGTCGCCGGAGTCCCGCCTCCGCTCGGGGCAGAGGAAGAGGAGGGAGAGGACTTGTCAAACCTGACCAGTGGGCCCGCTGGACCCACTATCGGTGGCACACGCACCGTCCACGCTGGATAAGTGGAGGCTTAAGTTCAAAATAAGCCTTCGACGTGAGTAATCGAAACGTTTTCTTTTTCTGTTTTATTAAAAAAACAGATTTTTGACCAAACTTTGACTGCCTATAACTCTTTAAATATAACTCCAAATGAATTGATTCTTTTTCCTACCTCTCTCAAATATTGTCTAGTTTATTTTAAGATTTATTTCAAAAAAATTCAGACAACTTTTTGGTACTGTTTTTGAAACTATGCATTGATTCAAAAATATTTTTAATAGGATTTTTGGAGAGAGGAGAAACCTTTCAAAGATTGGAATGCACCCTGCCTCCCCAGCACTTGAAGGCAAGCATTCTGAACCCTGGCGTAATATCGTCGTGTGTTGTTTGATACGGTTACAACACCTCTCATCTTGGAGTTTCCATTATTTCTTTTGTGATGATATGTTTAAACTCACGAGTGCATATTGATGATCTTTGCTATTGGAGTTTGATATGTTTGGATAGTAGTCACCCTCACATGCCTCTTATGCATACCGGAAGGAACCCGGGAAAGTCTCTGTCTTGGGTGGACACGAGCTTGTCTCCGGTCGTTGAGTCGGTTGTGTCCGGTACGACACAGTGAGGCATGCTGAGTGGTGGTTATGTCTGTTGGTTGAAAATATACTTGTTATGCTAACCATGCAGAGAATACTTAAACCTCCTGAGTCGACCATAGATCGAGTCTTGTTCCAGTAACTCCCACACTTGTTCCGTACTACCACATGTCCCTGCCACAGGTACGGTACGGTTCAGTAAGTTGTCAACCCCTTTCAAGCACACACCGTACAGAGGGGCCGGGATGAGGGTACCACGGCCATGGATTAAAGCCAGTCATCCGGTCAGGGGGCATGGGTGTTTCGGTTGTAGCCGAGGGGGTAGCTTCCCCAGTTTGCGCACGATATAAATTTTGTGATCCCATGCTAATCGAGGTTGTAGCCTCCCCACTTAGAGTTTTGCTTAACGAGTGTCGTGGGTGATTCCACACACCGATAAGTCAAGCTGGTGTGTGCGGTTGGGTGTGTTTTCAACTAAAAGACCGTGAGCGGAATTAGTCCGGATGGACTAACGGAATCCGTTACTCGTGGGTAAAGAGTACACCCTCTGCAGAGATTAAATCTATTCGAGTAGCCGTGTCCATGGTTAAGGACTACAGTCTGGGTTGGGTCAAGTGTCGGTCTTAGTGTCGGTCTTCGGAGGAAAAACAACTAAGTCAGAACTTTGATTTTGACCAGTGACATTATGATGATTGTGATTATTATTCTTATGGACTAACGATGTTCACTATTTGATTTGTTGAGTATCTCTGGGACGGTTCTTCCTCCGGGATATTCTTAGGATTATTTTGAGCCCTTTATGTGGTGTCGCATAGACGCCCGACTATGGCATGTTTATTATTTATTAAACCTATAAGCCCTTTATGTGGTGTCGCACAGACGCCCGACTGTGGCATGTTTTGCTATTTATTTACCATATAAGCCCTTTATGTGGTGTCGCTGAGATGCCCGACTGTGGCATGCTTTTATGCATATACCCTATAAGCCCTTTCTGTGGCGTCGCACAGACGCCCGACTACGGCACGCTTGATATTTAATTCACTTATGAGCCCTTTCTGTGGTGTCGCTCAGACGCCCGACTGAGGCATTCTATTTCTACTCCCCTATTGCATTATTCATGTGTTGCGTGAATAACTTGTCTGCATGCATCATGGATTATATTTTTGGGACTGACGTTGTGATCATAGAATATCTCAGAGCATGATTAACGTTTGTTATATTATACCCGTGTTCAAAATGTTTGCGAGTACATTCAAAGTACTCACTGGCTTGTCCCTGGCTATTGTCTTGGCCAGATTTCTTGCATGGAGAGGGGCAACAAGATGACAGCCCCGGAACCTAATCAATGGCGATGGTAGCCTCGCGAAGATAGGAGCTAACCTGGTCAGCTGTTCCCGTGGGAAATGGAGTTCCACAAACGCTGATGACTACAAACCGCTTCCGCCACCAACCACTAGAAACCTTGTGTTGTACTCATAGACCAGAATGGTCTTGTACTACATATCATGTAATTTGCTTGGAGTTATTGTATCAAGTTTGTGTCTCGCCAGCTAACAGCAATCCTGGGGCTTGTGAGCATAAGGGCCATTTGCTGGGAAATTAATATCCCGAAATCCGGTCCTGACAAAAGCGTACGGATGCAACATGTCATAAGTGAACATATATAGATAATAAAAAGGAATGCAATAATAGGCAAAGGCTGTGCATTGTTTATTAAAAAATCTGCGGTAAAAGCAGAGCGATACAAATAGTGCGATAAGCAAGGGACGGGACTATTTGACATGTCACCCTCCAGGAGCGAGTTGCGGGATGATATGTAAAACAAGTATACTGCTCGTTATAGAGACCACCTGGATACTCGACGTAGATTTCTGCTTCCCTGGCTTTTGCATCGTATGTTCGGCGATTATACTGCCGGACAGGGCTTCTTGATAAAGGAGTCCTAAAAATAAGAAAAAGGAATTGCATAATCGGGAGCCCCTGGTGCGGTTGAGTCGCATTCTGGGCCTGCCGTGGTCGTGCCCCTCCCCCTATGCCCATGGTATTTCCAGAGCGTAATTATGTACGCGTAGTACTGGTTTCGCAATTTCGCGAGGGCTGGGGTTGGGGCCGCATTGCTACGCGTGCTCGAAACGTGCCAGGCGGTCTTGTTGTAGGTTACTCCGGGCGCGCTTGACGGTGTCCGGACGTTTAATAGCCGGACTCGAGAATTGCCTTGAGAGGCTGCTTTGTACTTCCGCCACGAGGGCCACCGTATGCTCCTCCGTTCGGAGAGAGCGTTCGGTGTTTCCGTTGACCGTAATGACTCCTCGAGGGCCTGGCATCTTGAGCTTGAGGTATGCGTAGTGCGGCACCGCATTGAACTTTGCAAATGCAGTTCGTCCGAGCAGTGCGTGATAGCCGCTGCAGAACGGGACTATATCGAAGATTAACTCCTCGCTTCGAAAGTTATCCGGGGATCCGAAGACCACTTCAAGTGTAACTGAGCCTGTACAATTGGCTTCTACACCTGGTATGACGCCTTTAAAGGTCGTCTTTGTGGGTTTAATCCTTGAGGGGTCTATGCGCATTTTGCACACTGTATCCTGATAAAGCAGGTTCAGGCTGCTGCCGCCGTCCATCAGGACTCTAGTGAGGTGAAATCCGTCAACGATTGGGTCAAGAACCAATGCGGCGAATCCGCCATGGCGGATGCTAGTGGGGTGGTCCCTTCGATCAAAAGTGATCGGGCAGGAGGACCACGGATTGAACTTTGGGGCGACTGGCTCCATCGCATATACGTCCCTTAGTGCACGCTTCCGCTCCCTTTTGGGTATGTGGGTTGCATATATCATGTTCACCGTCCGCACTTGTAGGGGGAAGCCCCTCTGTCCTCTATTGTTCGGCGGCCGGGGCTCCTCCTCGTCATCGCTATGCAGCCCCTTGTCATTGTTTTCGGCATTTAACTTGCCTGCCTGCTTGAACACCCAACAATCCCTGTTGGTGTGGTTGGCTGGTTTTTCGGGGGTGCCGTGTATCTAGCACGAGCGGTCGAGTATTTGGTCCAAATTGGACGGGCCCAAAGTATTTCTTTTGAATGGCTTTTTCCGCTGACCGGGTTTAGAGCCCCTGAATCCGGCATTGACTGCCGTATCCTCAGCATTATCGCCATTAATGCGGCGCTTGTGCTTGTTGCGACGCGACCTGCCGTTGCTGTCCTTGGTATCCGAATTACCAAGGCTCTTGGTCATGTTGTTACTACGGGCTAGCCAGCTGTCCTCTCCCACGCAAAAGCGGGTCATGAGTGTTGTGAGGGCTGCCATGGATTTCGTTTTTTCCTGTCCTAGGTGCCGGGAAAGCCACTCGTCACGGATGTTATGTTTGAAGGCTGCAAGGGCCTCTGCATCCGGACAGTCGACGATTTGATTTTTCTTGGTTAGGAACCGTGTCCAGAATTGTCTGGCTGATTCCTTTGGCTGCTGAATTATGTGGCGGTCGCACATATGTGCCCTGGAAGTTGTCGAGGAATGCGGCTTCCAGGTCTTTCCCACAACCAATTGACTCCGCTGGCAAGCTGTTAAGCCAATGCCGAGTTGGTCCTTTAAGCTTGAGTGGGAGGTATTTGATGGCGTGTAGATCATCACCGTGGGCCATGTGGATATGGAGGAGATAGTCCTCGATCCAAACCGCAGGATCTGTTGTGCCATCGTATGATTCAATTTTTACGGGTTTGAAACCCTCAGTGATTTGATGATCCATCACTTCGTCAGTGAAGCATAGTGGGTGTGCGGCGCCTCTGTATTGGGCTATATCACGACGCAGCTCAAATGAGCTTTGTCTACTGTGTTCGGCCCGGCCGGAATTGGCATATCCGGTGTGACGGTTATCATCATGTATCGTGGGGCGCCCACGCGATCCATAGATCGATCTTGTTTGCCTTGCCTTGTCCTCCAGTATATCCCGTAGGTCTGGTGCATTTTCCCGCGCCTTGGTATTTTTTGAGCGGCGCCGGGGTGCGGCTTGAGTGGAGGGCCGAGAGGCCTCTCTGTCGCGGCCACGAGGTGGCCGGTCGGCCGTATCATGCGCTGGTGATGTAGGTTTAGGTGCTTCCTCCTCTAATCGGGGTAGAAGCCTGCGTTCTGGGTCGTTCTTGAAGGGGCGTTCGAGTTCATACTCTTCGGCCGCAAGGGCTTCAGTCCATCTGTCGGCTAGCAAGTCTTGGTCAGCTCTAAGCTGTTGCTGCTTTTTCTTGAGGCTGCTTGCCGTGGCCATAAGCCTGCGTTTGAAACGCTCTTGTTGGACAGGATCCTCAGGCACGACAAATTCGTCGTCGTCGAGGCTTGCCTCGTCTTCGGAGGGATGCATGTAATTATCGTCCTCTACCTCTCTGTCTGCCGCTCTCTCATGAGGGCTGGCTTCTCCATCCTCCTGCACTCAATCTTGCTGGAGGGGGTTGTCTTCGGCACTGTACGGGGTGTTATTTTCTCCCGTGCCGGAATCACCGTTATTGCTGTGGCGGGATTTAGAGCGGCGCGCTGACGCTGGCGCTTAGGCTGTTTCTTGGAGGGGTCATCCTCTGTTGTTCCATCGCCGTTCCCATCTTTTGGGATGTCCACCATGTAAATGTCGTATGACGAGGTGGCCTTCCAGTGCCCTGTAGGCGCTGGTTCTTGGTCGTCTCCTGCATCGTCGTCCATACCGTCGATGTCTTCGGAGTCGAAGTCGAGCATGTCGGTTAAATCATCGACAGTGGCTACGAAGTGGGTGGTGGGTGGGCTTTGAATTTCTTCGTCGTCCGCATCCCAACCTTCCTGACCATAGTCCGGCCCGGCATCTCCAAGACTTTAGTGAATTCAGGATGTTGCCAAAGGGCGAATGCTGAAAGATGTCCGCGGCAGTGAACTCCATGATTGGCACCCAATCGGATTCGATTGTCAGGGGCGCGGAAGGTTTGGAGTCCGGAGAGGAGTCCTGCACCTTGGAGTTACGAGCCTTGCAAAGGACTGGGATGGTGTTCGGCTCAATCGCCATAGAGATCGCAGCCCCCGAGGCGGTGTCCAGCCACCCGTCCTCGGCGCAGTCGGCTCCGACCTAAGGGTTGGAGCGGACACTGGCGCGGCCTCCAGGGCACTGTTCGGCGGTAGAGCTAGATCATGCCCATTGTGACAGTGCGGCGCGCTTGGCTGTGGCTCGAACCCGTCGAAGATCAAGTCTCCACGGACGTCAGCCGTGTAGTTCAAATTTCCAAATTTGACCTGATGGCCAGGGGCGTATCTTTCAATCTGCTCCAGATGGCCAAGCGAATTGGCCCGCAGTGCAAAGCCGCCGAATACAAAGATCTGTCCGGGGAGAAAAGTCTCACTCTTGACCGCATCGTTGTTGATGATCGGAGGAGCCATCGGGCCTAAAGATGATGACACAGAGGAACTCTCAATGAAAGCACCAATGTCGGTGTCAAAAGTGGCGGATCTCGTGTAGGGAGTCCCTAACTGTGCGTCTAGGCGGATGGTAACAGGAGACAAGGGACACGATGTTTTTACCCAGGTTCGGGCCCTCTCGATGGAGGTAAAACCCTACTCCTGCTTGATTGATATTGATGATATGGGTAGTACAAGAGTAGATCTACCACGAGATCAGAGAGGCTAAACCCTAGAGGCTACCTTATGGTATGATTGTTGTTCGTCCTACGGACTAAAACGCTCCGGTTTATATAGGCACCGAAGAGGGTTAGGGTTACACAGAGTCGGTAACAATGGTAGGAGATCTACATATCCGTATCGCCAAGCTTGCCTTCCACGCCAAGGAAAGTCCCATCCGGACATGGGACAAAGTCTTCAATCTTGTATCTTCATAGTCCAGGAGTCCGGCCAAAGGCTATAGTCCGGCCATCCGGACACCCCCTAATCCAGGACACCCTCAGTGGTCTTCGCCTGCCAAAGGTACTGGTGATGACGCCGTCTTGGGCTCCACGGTGACCTCCGTCCTGCCGCTCTGCTGGTCTTGGTCTCGTTGCATCGCTAAGGAAACCTTTGCCTCATGCCTTGGTACTCCACGCCTGCTCTTGCCTCCTTTACACCAAAGAGGAAACGAGGACACTTCACAGGCTGGCGCCCGTCTGGTCTTGATCGTCATGGCTTGCGCCACGGGCACCTCGCGAGGTATCCCTCACCTTGATCTCTCCGCCTCCTTGCGAGCCCGCCTGGCGAGGCCGCCCCTAAGGAGGCCTTGCGTCGTCCGCCTCGCGAGGCTTGGCCCCTCGTGAGGGTCTTTAGCGCTCGGTTGATGAAGATGGGCTGTACTGGTCCACTGGTTGAGCCACGCTGCAGGCCACAGGCAGGCAAGTCTGGGGACCCCCGTTCCCAGAACGCCGACAGTAGCCCCCGGGCCCAAGGCGTGCTTGGACTTGGCTTAGTGGCGAAGCCAAAGAGCAAGTGCAGAGTGTCGCGGGCCCCAATAGCGTACGGCCTTGGTCGCCGCGTGGAGATTGATTGGACGTGGGCGTCTCTGCTTCCCCATGCTGCCTCGGCAACTGCCCGACTGACAAAAGGATGGCCCGGGTAAGGCTTGCCTTCATTGCTCTCCTTTGCCTTGCTCCAGATCCCCTTGCTCCCTTGCTTCCGTAATCTCCAGATCAGCTCCACTCCTTCCCTTTCAGCGAGCAATGCCGCCCCGCAAGGCCAAGGTCGACGCGCTGCTGGCTTGGTATTCGCCGGCCCTGGATGCCCCCAATATGTTAGAGAAGAATCTTGCCGCTACGCGCCTGATGACAGCGGCAGAGGGCAGCGAAATGGGGGAGACCGAACTCTGTGCTGGCTCTGCCTAGTCGGAGGCCAAGGGGAGCACCTTCTACCCCTTCTTCATGAACGCCGTCATCACCGGCCTAGAGTGCTGCCCAGAGGAGGCAGTCGGGACATCGACGTGGCTGGGGCTAGGCCTGCCGTTCACTCACCCAACAGCTCCTCCGGCAGCAGTAGCGATGCTTGTGAGTCCAGCGGCTCTCCAGAGCTCTTCGTGACTCCGGAGACGAGCGACAACAACTATGTGCCCCCAAGCTGACACCATGCTCCGAGCAAGGCGGCTACATCAGGCCGTCGCCACAGCTGATCTGGATGGGGTTGGCGCCGGCATTTCACGGCCCACTGTTGATGATGGCATCGGTCATGGAGGCACGTGTAGTTAGAACTCCTTAGGCATCTCGTCTTTTGTTCCCTATGAGGAATCGAGAAAACACCCCGTGGGGGCATGTAAAGGGTCCGCGATGTATTTTGCTGATTTGATCCTTATTATGAAATCGTGCGAATGCTTGTCCTGTCTCGGCTTGGTTCCCCCTTTCTAACCTCGCGACGACTTGGTGCTCTACGCTGACAGGTCCTGGTCTCCAGGCAGGCTTTAGCCGTCGCTGGTATGCCAGGTCGTCATGCCGTGGTCAAGGACAGGAGGTGAGTGGCCCGAGGTCCAGTAAGAGCCCCTAAGGTGCAATGCTAAAGAGGTCCCCTTTAGCACGCAAGTAGTCGCCGAGAGGCGAGAAAGGAAGGCAATGTTGCCTCACAGGGCTGCATTAGGTGAAGATTCTGCGCTGTATCGACTAGCTGATCCAGGCGTGAAACTAATCTCAAAAACATGGAGTCGCTCCTTCGCGTTGCGCCGGACTTGTACGTCGGCAGCTTTGGTGCAACTAGGTTAGGCCCTCACGAGCTTTCCCGTTCTTCCCCACACTCTCCTTCGTGCTCTACATCCTCAGGTCCCGGCCCTCGAGCAAGCTCAGCTGCCGCTAGTATGCCAGGTCGCGATGCCGTGGAAAAGGCCAGGGGGTGAGGGCTAGAGAGCCAGTAAGAGCTCCTGAGTCGTGATGCTCAGGAGCCCCCTTTTTAACGCGCAAGCGGATCACGTGGGAAAGAGAGAGAGAGCTCGTGGTGCCACCCGCTTCAGACCTCAGGAGGTTCCTGCCAGGTAGCAAGAAAAAAGCACGGGTTGCCATTATGATTTCCGGCTGGCCATTGGTTGCTCCGAGAGAGTGGTTAGGGCATTGAGGGCCTGGTGAGGTGACGCTTGCGAGGCTCCCGCGGGCCAGAGCTCGACCACTCAGATTTATCAACGTTGCAGGGACGGACCCATGTGCAAGTGTCGTGCCAGCACGAGCGACTCCAAAGGTAGATGTCAATCGAGCAGGCGATAATCATAGGCAGGTTAAGCACGAAAGGCCAATCAGCTTAGACAAATGCAGAAGGGATACATGCCACTGGGACAGGCCTGAGTAGCTTGGGGATGATGCAGCTCGAGGGGCGCCCCGAGCAAGGTAAACTGAAGACATAAGCAAAAGGGATACATGCCGCAGGGACGGACCCATGCGGCCTGGGAATGACGCAGCCCTGAGGGCGCTCCCAGCTGATATGAACTCGGAAGATATCACCTGGCACCATTGTAGATGGGGTGTTGGAGTAGCTGAAGATGCGCGATGAAGAGGCCGACCCTCACGAGCCACCGGAGCCCTGAGCCTCGGGAGGCTGTGGGGATCCAGGCGGTTCCTTGAGGACCATCTCCATCTCCGCCAGGACCGCGTGATGCCTGGCCTCCTAAGCTGCCAGGATGCTCTGCAGTTGGCGCTAGTGGGTGGCAGCCATGTTTGGCAGGCCGAAAGGCATGCGAACGTAGCTGTGCGGCGGACCCTCTTAGCGTCCCACACGCGAAGGCCAGAGGCGCTAATGAGATGCGGCTCGGTTGAGCCCTGGGACATCGATGCAGATGCGTAGCCCACCATCCTCGCCTAGATAGGGAGCCACGCTAGGCAAACGGCAGTAACCACACATGGCTCTTGCTTCCTGAAGCTCCTGAGTGGTCTTGGTGAAGAACTCCTGAGGGTTGGGCTTTCCTTGCCCCATGCCTTCCCGAGGAAAACGTGCTATGAAGCACGCCTCCATGTGGTGCTTAAGCACCCCCTCGTGATCTTGGCAAAGTCTGAGGCCCTCTAGAAGAGAGCCCCCGAGCCCTACCCAAGGAGGGCGCCGGGCGCGCCTTCCTATGCGATGGAAGGAGGTGCCCCTTGCACGGGCGTGGATCCTGGTGCGACACCTCCTGAGATGCCAACCTCTTGAGGCCTTGAGCTGGGCGATGTCTTCTTCTTCTTAGGGACTGCCTCAGGAGGGTTCTCGCCCTTGCTGTCGGGGTCCTTGATTGATGCAGCTTGGAAGGCGCGCTCGAGGGAGCACACCACATCTTTCTCTTCACAGGGGACTGTGATGATTCCGCCGCTTCCTGGCATCTTGAGGACGTTGTAGCCATGGTAGGTCACTGCCATGAAATTGGCCATGGCTGGATACCCGAGGATGGCATTGTATGGCAGGCGGATGTGGGCGACGCCGAAGTCGATGAGCTTGGTGTGGTAGTTGTTGCGCTGTCCGAAGGTGACAGGGAGGCGAACCTGCCCTATAGGGGTGGTGGAGCCATCAATAACTCCAGAGAAACGCTTGGTAGGCTGAAGTTGATCATATGGCACTTGAAGGTTGTTGAACATCTCAACGGACAGAACGTTGAGCCCTGCACCATCGTCGATGAGGGTCCTGGTGACTTGCACGTTGCTGATGACTCGGGAACAAAGCATCGGGAGGACACCAACGGTAGCCGCACACTTGAGTTGATCTGCCGAGCTGAAAGTGATGGCCCACTTGGACCACCTGAGCGGGCGCGTGGCCTCGAGCTTGGGAAGGACTGCATTCACCTCGCGAGCAAACTGCTTGAAGATGCGCTTGTCGGGGTTCTGGGAACGGGGGTCCCCAGATTTGCCTGCCTGCGGCCTGGGCGTGGCTCAAGGGGTGGCCCTGTATGGCCCGTCTTCATCAACCCAAGCTCAAGACCCTCGCGAGGGGCCAAGCCTCGTGGGGCGGACGATGCAAGGCTTCCTCAGCAGCGGCCTCACAAGGCAGGCTCGCGAGGAGGCGGAGAGATCAAGACAGGAGTACCTCGCGAGGTGCTCATGATGCAAGCCATGACGATCAAGACCAGGCGGGCGCCAGCCAGTGCAGTGTCCTCGTTTCCTCTTTGGTGCAAAGGGGGCAAGCGCAGGTGCGGAGTACTGAGGCATCAAGCAAAGGTTACCATTTCGGTGCAACGAGACCAAGACTAGCAGAGCGGCAGGACGGAGGTCACCGTGGAGCCCAAGACGGCGTCATTTATAGTGCCTTTGGCAGTCGAAGACCAACTTTAGTCAGGATAACTTGTACTCGATGTTCCCCTTCAAAATGGCCATTGTTGGCTCCCTTCCCGCTCAATATTTGGGGAGAGGACCAGGGCCTCTATATATAGAGATAGCCACCACAGTAGCGAGGCATCTCATTGAGTTCTCGCCTAGCCAACAGAGATGATCAAATCCACCCAAGTAGAACACCACACCAGCTCAAGAACACCTCTCGCGAGGCTGTTCTCCCTCTGTACTGTTCATCATCAGCCCCTGAGGCAATCCACCACACCACAAACTAGAGTAGGGTATTACACCACAACGGTGGCCCGAACTAGTATAAACCTTGTGTCCCTTGTGTTGTTCATCGTGTAGCTTAGATACATGGCGAGGCGTTGGGACGTGGATCGGTAGGGGGAAGATCTCCGTGCGCACCCCAGAGATCAAACCATAAGGGTTTTGCCGGAACCCGATATCCGACATTTGGCGCACAAGGTAGGGGTGCGCCGGACTCTTTCTTCCGCCGTTCCGCGTTCGATCGTTCGCCGCATCCATGGCTGACGCTGGCCAAGCTTGCACCGATCATCGGGCTGCCCTCGCCGCCCGTGTCGGCCAGACGGCTCCGGTCGGTGGGCCTCCTCGTCGTTCCCCATCGCCTGCCGCCAATGCCGCCACCGGAACGGCGGGGAACAAGCAACAAGGATCATCGCTGCATCCCTCGGTGCGGAGGGAAGGCCGCACCACCACTCCGTCGCTAACTCCAGCTGGTTCGTCGTCGCACGCTCGTCGCGCTCCCACGGACGCGCAGGCCGCGTTGCTCCTGGCACGTGAGCTCCTGCACTACCGCCTCGTCGACGACCTCTACGAGGAGTGGCTCGCTCGCATCACCGAGCTCGTCAGTGCCGCAGGGGGCTCTCCTGCCCCGTCCCTCTCGCTGCCTCGTTCTCCGTCCTTTATTGGGTGATGCAGCTCAGGAGGTGCCTCCGCCACCTCCTCCCCAAGAAGACACCCTGGCTCCAAGGCGCGCGGCCCCTGGACGAGACCCACCGTGTCCAGTACCCCCGCGACAAGAAAGGAGCTGCCAAGAAATCCCTCGGCCTCAAGAAGGCGCTCGCGTGCTCCCCGCTCCCGCACGTCAAGACCGCATCCCTGCGCCAGCATGTCAAGACCCCGCGCTGCCCTTGGCGGCGGCGCGCGGGAATCTCCAAGAGCAAGCCCCGCGTCTGCAAAGGGCCCCGGTGGCCACCGCAGGCTGCCGCGCCTTCACCACTGAGCTACGCAGTGTTGCCTGGCCGGGAAAGTTCAAGCCGGATCTGCCTCCTTGCTACGACGGCACCACCGACCCCGCGAAGTTCCTGCAGCTCTACGAGCTGGGCATTGAGGTGGCCAACGGAGACGAAAAGGTCATGGCGAACTGGTTTCCCATGGCGCTCAAGGATGGTGCCCGCACCTGGCTGCTGAACCTGTCTCCCGGCTCGATCTCCTCTTGGGACAAGATGCGCACCCGCTTCATCGCCAACTTCCAGGGCACTCGCGACCATCCCCCAGTCGTGGGTGACCTGCGCCGCATCAAGCAGCAACCCGAAGAAACCTTGTAGAAGTACATCTAGCGCTTCAACAGCACTCGCCTCAAGATTCCCAGGGTGACTGAGGAGGCCATCATCTCGGTGTTCTCTGACGGCGTCCGTGATGTCAAGATGAAGGAGGAGCTAGCTATCCACGAGGATCTGTGCACATCCCTGGAGCTGTTCAACCTGGCGACCAAGTGCGCAAGGGCTGAGGAGGGGCGCCTCTCCCTTCTCGAGCATCCAGCTGCTGACTCACAAGAGAAGAAAGCCAAGGCGAAGGACGTGAAGCGCAAGGGAGCAGCTGTACTCGCAGCAGAACCAGACACAAAGCACGACAGGGAACAGCCAGAGTCATCCAAGGGCAGCCGATACTACGCCTACCAAGACCTCTACACCCACAACACCAATGAATGCCAGGAGCTTAGGGCCGTTCGAGAAGGACGCGTCGGCCGACAAGGGACACGATGTTTGTACCCAGGTTCGGGCCCTCTCGATGGAGGTAAAACCCTACTCCTGCTTGATTGATATTGATGATATGGGTAATACAAGAGTAGATCTACCACGAGATCAAGGAGGCTAAACCCTAGAAGCTAGCCTATGGTATGATTGTTGTTCGTCCTACGGACTAAAACCCTCCGGTTTATATAGACACTGGAGAGGGCTAGGGTTACACAGAGTCGGTTACAATGGTAGGAGATCTACATATCCGTATTGCCAAGCTTGCCTTCCACACCAAGGAAAGTCCCATCCAGACACGGGACAAAGTCTTCAATCTTGTATCTTCATAGTCTTGGAGTCCGGCCAATGATGATAGTTCGGCTATCCGGACACCCCCTAGTCCAGGACTCCCTCAGTAGCCCCTGAACCAGGCTTCAATGACGACAAGTCCGACGCATATATTGTCTTCGACATTGCAAGGCGGGTTCTCCTCCAAATTCTATGTGCTTGCCGAACAGTGTCCGGCTTCCTTATAAATGTTGCGCTCCTTGGCTTCCACGTCCAATAATGGCCCTCTTCCATGTGTCGCATGAATGCGAAAAGTCAGGGTATTTTTACGCTTTACACCCTAGCTGCGCGAATAAGCTGCCTTTAAGAGAGGCGAGGATCTAGATCCGAGTCACACCATCCTCCTTTCGCGAGTATTCATAGAAGCGCCTCTGACAAAAATCCACTTCATCATGGACAGGCGACGCGGCTCCTCCTCTCGCGCTCCCAGCCCTCAGCCAGGAGATTGGGGGAGATGTTCAGTCCCGCATAGCGAGCTGGTGACGCTCCAAGCTGAGGGATATCTTCCCCCAGCCTTTATGGTTCCGATCCAAGCCGGACTGGTCACCTACAAGGGAGGAAAGCAGGCGGAGAGCGTCCCCAATCCCTCCAAAGGAGAGCGGGTATGCTTCGTCCTTTATCTAATAAGGGGACTCAGATTTCCTATACATCCGTTTCTCCGGGGGCTCCTGGAGTTCTACGGGCTCCAGCTTCACCACCTTACACCTGCCTCCATTTTGCAAATCGCGGGCTTTGTGGCCCTTTGCGAGCTGTTCTTGGGCATCGAGGCCCATTTTGCGCTGTGGAAGAGATTGTTCTGCCTCGTTCCCCGTTCTCATGAGGGGTCGATATATCAAGTGGGCGGAGCCGAAGTATGGCGCATCGCCGGGACCGGATATCTATCCGGAACCCTGAAGAAGGCATCCGAAGACTGGCCTTCGGAATGGTTTTACATGGAAGACGCCCCACTGCCGGACCCAGTTCGGATCGGCTCCCGAAGTTCAGCAGCGCTCCTCTGCGGAAGCGCCTGAGTTGGCGCCCGCGGAGCCCTCAACGGGAGAATGATGGGGACGTTCAATATCTGATGGGCCGAATAAGGTTATTGGCTCATTCCGGATTAACCATGATAGGAGTCATGGCCACATGCATCATGCGAGGGGTGCAGCCGCTCGAATACAGGGGCCACCCCATGTGGGATTTCAATGGGGAGGATGATGCCACCCGTCATGGCCGCAAGGGGCCGGGATTGGTAGATGATCTGGTGAAGATCCTGTCCGGCATGTACAAAGGGGAGAAGGAGGACTTCCTTCGTGCGAGTCCATTAAATGGATTTTCGATGAATAACCCTCGGAGCTGGGTAAGCAGACGTTCGTCTATCCGATCCATATTCCAAAGTTGAGTGTCTCACTTTATGATTTTGACGCAAGAACTGCGCCGGTCCGTAGAGAATATACACAGCCCGGCTCCACAACCCGAGGATCCGGAACGATCCCTCGATCCGGCCTCCGAAGAGGATCCGGACATAAAGGTGGAGCTGATCGATGGGGTGTTCCACCAATTTAGCATGGAAAATGCTTTGGTCGCCATTACGGCCGACTATCCCGGTTTATCTCCGGCTTCCCAGGTAACTGTGACCGGAGTCCTGATACCACGATTCATCCATGCTTATCTCTGACCACCGTATACCAATGGTACTCCACAGGAGGTGCCTTTGAGGCGGGAAGTTGAACCTGTGGCGGCTGACCAACAAGGTTCAGCTTGGCCCAGCAGGCGGAAGAGGAGTGCGGCGCGAATCGAGACGTCGCCGCAACGGTAGGACGCACCACCATGTTTAAAGGAAAGATTCCAGGGAGGTATATTGACGCTCATGATTTTTCCAGGAGAAAGAGCGCTCGCCGGACTGTGTCCGGAGAGGAGGCCAATCGAGCCTCCACCAGCCAGGCTCCAACGCCTGGTCCGGAGGGGGAGGCGAACACAAGGCATGTGCCGGATGCTCCTCCAATGGAGGATACCCACAGGCTGTCCGCCACTAGGTCTGAGGTGGAGAGCGCCATGAATCATACGCGCCGCCGGACAGTTCTACGTGACGCATGTTTCTCCCCGGAGGCATTGAATGCCTTTAATGCGGGGGACGCGCATCTCCGTGCCGCTCGAGATGGTCTAACCAGAGCCACGGAGCAGTATGTAAAAGACATACGGGTGAGTAATTTTGACAGTTATATATGCCAGTAGCCCCGAGACTTAAAATAGTAAGAATAACTGATTTAAGGATCATTTGTTGTGCAGGATCTTACGGAGAAGAATACCCACCTGTCCCAGGAGCTGCAAGAGTGCAAGGCCCAACTTGAGGCCGCACTAGCCGCCGCAGGGGGAGCCACAGAGACCCCCTCTGGTAATACATACTTCGAAGGATAAGTAATTTGCAAAGTGCGGCGTGTGTATAAGTCTGGCAATGATATTGCAGATGGTGCCGGACTAGATCTGGACAGGCAGCAGCTACTACGCTAGCTAAAGGCCGGTGAGAAGGTGCTGACAAGGGTGCGGCAGGAGAAGAATAACCTCCAAGATGCCAACACTCAGCTGGGCGAGGAACTAAAAGATGTTCGGGTCAAGCTGTCTTACTCCATGAAGGAGAATCTGCGACTTCGTCGCGGCATTTACAGTAAGTGCTTGAACGAACTTTTGAAAACAAGAGTTTGGCGAGGAAGTCGATTAACCAGAATATGTCTGTAGGTATGCTCACAGGCCGTCCTGCAGAGGAAATGCCCGGTTCAACGGGCGACCATCTTCCCGAGCTGTTGCAACTGCACGAACGAGTTCAACAGATGATGAGCGGGGTCGCCCAGGCCTTGTGGCCTTTCGTGTCCTTGCCCAGAGGTCTTGGAGAGCTTGCGGAGAAGCTTTAGGGAGCATGGCAGCGCTTCTGTTTGTGGAAGATATCGGCCTATCATCAAGGCGCCAGGGAGGCCTAGGCCATGGTGAAGACGCGGTATACGAAGGCTGACCCCAACCACGTGGCTGAGTGTAACGCCCCGGATTTGATGCTCCAGGTGTCTGCCAGTTATTCGCCGTTGTTGCCATGTCATTTGCTTGCGTGTTGCATTTTATCATGTCATCATGTGCATCTCATTTTGCATACGTGTTCATCTCATGCATCCGAGCATTTTCCCCGTTGTCCGTTTTGCAATCCGGCACTCCTATGTTCCCCGGCGTCCCCCTTTTGTCTCCCGTTGTGAGCGGGTGTTAAACCTTCTCGGAATGGACCGACGTTTGCCAAGCGGCCTTGGTATAGCACCGGTAGACCGCCTGTCAAGTTTCGTGTCATTTGGAGTCCGTTTGATACTCCAACGGTTAACCGGGTAACCGTAAAAGCCTCTTTTGGGTGCAGCCCAACACCCCCTCCAAAGTGGCCCAAAACCCGTCTAACTCCCCTCCATGCTCTCGGTTGTTCGATCACGATCGTGTGGGCGAAAACCGCTCCTCATTTGGACTCTTCTATAAATATGCCCCTCCCCCTGAAATTCGCGGATGAATTCGCCCCTCTAAACCCTAGCTTTTCCCCTCTCCGCTGTCGGACACGTCCGACTACAGCCGGACACGTCCGCCCTCGCCCCCGCGCCAATCAGGAGCTACCACGTGGCGCGCCGCCGTCCTCCGCCGCCGCGGCCCGCGGAGCCCAGGGAGGGCCCGCGTGAGCCCACGCCCCCGCCGCCGTCTGCCTCCCCGGCCCGCGCCCGAGCGCCGCCGCTTCCCCGCCGC